>NW_027185852.1:29115223-29180879 GCF_028583685.1 Petaurus breviceps papuanus
GGGGGGGGGGGGGGCGAGGAGATCAGCTGATGGTGGAGAGAGTGCAGAAAGGGGACAAAGAGGTCTGAGGGGAGCTGCTGGGGAGCAGAAAGAGGACCCA
This sequence comes from Petaurus breviceps papuanus, assembly GCF_028583685.1. NCBI lineage: Eukaryota > Metazoa > Chordata > Mammalia > Diprotodontia > Petauridae > Petaurus > Petaurus breviceps. Next base: position 29,115,324 of record NW_027185852.1, read on the forward strand.
CTCCTGCTCTGCAGGGGGTCTGGCTGGGGCATGGACCCTTAGGAGTCTGGAGATGACTTTTTTTAACCTATTCCGAACAAAAGAGATGGACGGTGGGCAGTGACTCAGAGCCGTGCGGATGGCGGGAGGGGAGCAGGAAGGGGGGGGCCCAGGGAGGGCAGGCGCGAGAAGCCGGGGGTTGCAGGACAAGCGGCAGCCCCGCCGACACCCCAGCCCCCCGGATGGAAGCACAAGGTCACACCCAGGGTGGGCGGCAGGGGGAGGGGAGCCGGGGCAGCAGTAGCAGGTGGGCGGGCCCCCAGGGACCCAGGGCCTGGATGAAGATCTTTCGGAGGTCACGCGGGGAGCCCCAGAGGAGAGCGGGGTCAGCAGGGTCAAAAGCTGCAGAGGGGGAGGGAAAGGTGATCACTCACACTCCCGCTGCTGAGCTTGCAGTCTGCTAGGACCCCCGAATCTTCTTCGAACAATCGTCCTCGAATCACGCGTCCCCGTGTTCACCGTCCTGCCCCGCTATAGGGCCCTGGGTCCACATCCCGCCTCTGCCACCTGCGCCTTCTTTGTGTGGCCTCTCGGCAAAGGGAGGCGGGCCGGGGGTTCCCCAAAGAACGCGCAGGCCCCGAACCCCGCCCTCTCCCCTCCCCCACCCTAAGGGCAGTTGGAGCCCTAGACCCTCCTCCGGGATGACCGGGGAGTGTGAATGGTTCCCCCACACCTGGGAGCCACTCAGAACCTGGGATTCTTCCCTCGGCTGCCCCTCCCGTTAGAGAGGCTGAAAGCCTGAGGCATCTATCTAAAAGTGCTGGCAAAGTGCAATTCCAGGCCTTTCAACGATGGGAATACTGAAGCCGCAACCCCAAGGCTCTATGGCCCACCGTGTTCCCTCACCTTCTTGGGGTCCCCGCCGTCCAGAGCCTTCTCACCGCTCCCCCACACCATGTCTGGCGTCCGCTCGAGCTTCAGCAAGCGCGACTCCTCCCTGCTGGCCAAGAAGGACTCGCCAGGGTCACAGGCCGGAAGTCCAGTCCACTACCGGATGTAGGGTGGCCTTTTCCAACGGCACCGCTCAAGGGGGTGGGAGGCGCGTCCGACGCTGCTTCTGGGCCCCCCGCGCAGGAGGAGGATGGATTTCACGTATAAAGAAGAGCCTAAATGATCCTGCTAGCTCGACACGAACTCGCAGGCTCGTAGACGCCCAAACAGAGGGACTGGCCTTTTCTTCCCGTCCCCACAGAGCGCGTCCCGTGGTACGCTCCAATCTTTTCAAAGATGGCGGTCGACAGTCCCACGCTTACGCAGGCGCGAGCCACTGCCCAATATGGCGGCCCCCAGGTCTCGCGACGTCAGCGCCAGCCTGCACCTGCGTGCGTGCATAGCGGCCGCCGCCATGGAGGCCTCTTCCGGGGAGAGGCGGCCCACGGCAGAATTAGAGCCCAGCGGTCCCCCAGCGCTGTTCGTACTATGCGGCTGGGCCGTGAGTGCCAACATGGGTGTCCTGGAGAGCGGGGTGTGGGGTGAGTGAGGACTTGGGGAGGGGGAGGGGCAACGGAGCCCGTTACTATGGAAACCGGGGACCTCAGAGGGGCTGGAAGCAGCGCTCCCATGGAAATACGAGGCGGCCCAATTGGAGCCAGCGCGGAGTGCGGCCCCTGTTGCCATGGAGACTGATTCCAGCATCCCGGGCCAGCGAGAAGACCCAGACAGGCCTCCCGCTGCGGACGCCCCTCCTTAGACGAGGACATAGATGCGCTGGGGGGCGGGCAGGGAAAGGGCGTGGAGTCCGTGCCGTAGGAGGGGCCGCGGTGTAGCCTGGGGAAGGAGAAGGCTCGGGGCAGACTGTCCTGGGGAGGAGGGCGTCCGCCGCGCCCCAGGGTGGGGGGGAAGCTCCGGGGAGCCCCTTCCCCGAGAGCTGACCCAGCGTGGAAGATGCTTCCCGGGGAGGGGCTGAGCCCCCAGTGTCCGGGCGCAACATGGCCACTTGTTGCGTATGTGATGTCTAGTGAGATGCAGGATGGACATTAGCAGCATCGAGGCCTATCTGTACGCCACCGGCCCGTAACAGAGGCAGGAGTGAAGCGGGGCTCCAGGGAAGCTTCATACAGCCGTATGCGGGCTCAGGCATGTGTGCACGGGTTAGCCAGGAGCCCGATTTCATTGGCATGCTGAGCTCCCAGGAGAGAGCCTCTCCGCACCCATGCGGGTCCGCGCCTTCTTTGTGACTTAAAAGCTGGAGCGTAGAACCAGCCCAGCATGCACCCGTCCCTCCAGCGCCAGGCTGGCACCGAGGACTCCCGTGCATGACCGTGACTTCCTGCAGCTACTGGCTTAGCGTCCTTCCATCTGGCCACACCTCCAGGTCAATCACCTCCAGCTGCCATTATTTAAATGCCATTCTCTGTGGAACATTCCCTTATTCTCACTCCCCTCAACCCAAACGTCCCCCTCTAAATCTCCTCTACCTTTCTGTGCTCTCTGGAATGAATGCCTACTCCGTAGATAAAGTATTTACTTTCATCTTACATCTTTTCCTCTAAATTGCAGTACACTCACCGAGCCTCCCTGGCATCCCTTCCCAACGCTGGTCTTGGTAGGGGACTCCGAATGTTCCCTGCTCTCCACTTTCATTTCTGACTCTCCCTTCCCCATCATCACACAGTAACATATCCTCCTTTTCCATTCATTCAGTCAAAATCAAAATCCTGCTGTTTGTTATCTACAGACCCCCAACCATACTCCCATTCTCCTCTAGTAAGCTCAGTGCTAGCCTGTTTCTCTCCTCCCCAGCTTCTGCTCTCAAACTAGGAGATTTTAACACACACATTGTATATGTGTATATGTATATATACTTTGTATATATACTTTGTATACTCTCCTCACTTGTCCTCATCTTGCTCACTTCCCATGCCCTCCTCCTCCTCTACCCTACCTCAGCCATACACAAAGACAATCATACCCTTGATCTCACCATGTTTGTGAACTCTGAAATTCTTGTATCTGACCATGATCTGTTGTGATTCCATCTCTCCCTCTGCTTCCCAATACCAAACCTCCAATCCCTCAACCTCTCAATTCTTAGAAAACTGGCTTACTCTCCTCCTATTCCTATCTTGACCCCTTGGCACTCCAGTTCACTGACCTTTTCTCCTGAGTCCCTTGCCCCTTTATTCTTTTGAAGATCCTATCCTAACCATTGGGATTCTTCCCACCATCCACTGGCTTTATTAATGCTCACATGTTGTGTACTGAACAAAGCTGGAGAAAATAATGAAACCAGAGTGGATCCACTACAGATTTATGTTACCTAAGCTCAGCCAAGCCCTCCCTGCTGTGCAGCAGTCCTACTTCACCTTCCTGCTCACTGCCTCTCCTGCTCTCCACAGTGGCTCTTCCAAACCTTCTCATCCCTCCTCTAACCTCCTTTGGTCCCCCTTCCCCTCGTCCTTTCAGCTGAGAACGTTGGCTCCTATTTTACTGAAAAAATTGAGGTCATTCACCAAGAGCCCCGTCTTCTCCCCCCCTGCTAATCTGGCAGCACAAAGATGCCCCTGTCACTATCTCCTTCACTCCTGTCTCAGAGGTCCCCCCACTCTGTATCCATCAGGGCCCCTGCTCCATCCCATCTCCTCCAGCAGCTCTCCCCCGTCATCCCCACTTTCACTTATCTTCAGTCTCTCTCTGTCTACTGGCTGCTTCCCTACTGCCCACAAACCTGCTGGGTCTCCCCTTTCCTCGACACCCCCTCCCTTGATCTCTCCATCCTTTTAGGGCTAAACTCCTCAATTTCCTTTCATTCTCTTTGAGTCTGGCTTCTGGTCTCATCCTTCAGCCCAGACTGCTCTCCCCAAAGTCACTGATGAGATTACTCATTGTTAATCAAGTGGAGGATCCCCTTGACGTCTACAGCCGTTGGCCTTGGTGGTCACCTCCTGGATGTGTTCTTCTTCGTTTCGTGACAGTCGTGACTGGGGGGGGGGGTGCCGGGGGCTGTCCAGAACTGGAAGGATCAGGGAAGGCTTCATGTAGGGGTGGTGTGGGAGCTGAGCTTTAAAGAAAACTAGAAATTCTGAGAGTTGGAGGTGAGGGAGAAGGGCATTCCAGACACTGGGCACAGGAGACAGGAAGAGCAGGAAGGCCGCTTTGTCTGTTTACACATTGTAATAGCAGCTCCTTGAGAGAGGCGGCCAAGGCAGCTTTTTGTTTTGGCCTCTATGTTCCCAGCACCAGCACTCAGTAGGTGCTCAAAGGGCTGGTGCAGGTGCACTCCCTCCTGCACTCAGCAGTCTCTCTAGGAGAAGGATGACAGCAGAACCTTAGAGGGGATGGGGCCTGGGGCCTCTGGCCAAGCCTCCTCTTTGGACACTAATGAAGGTGCTTCATGAGTGCACAGGGTCAGGGCACTTTCCTCTCTAATGCCCCTCTCCTGGAAGCAGGCAAGTGGGGAAGCAAGATCCCTGCCTCTGAGCCCAGCACTTTGTCTTGATTTTCCCAGCTCTTCCAGGTCCCATACTTCAAGGCATCTTACCGCTGCTTAATATCTATTACCTGGAGAGGGCTGAGCATGCAGCCCAGAAGAAAGGTGAGCTGTCCCTGTCACGCCACACTGAGAGGTTGGGTTTGTCCCCTGGCAGGGAACAGCCATACCCTTCCCCTGGGGGGTACACAGGGTTGTTGGAATGGATGGGGCAGACCTATGTCCATTCCCCAGGACACACCAGCAAGGGCTTGGGGTGGGTAGAGAGTAGCACTGGATGCCTCAGCTAGCTGCCTGCCCAAGTCTAAGGGGCCCCGGCAGTGACAGGATGCGTGGCTTTTCTGCTCTCCACAGGCCTCTCTACACAGGCCATCTGGCATCAGCTCTGGGATGACGTAATGAGGACAAGACCACCCCGTTGTGAGGTGAGGGGAGGCACTTCTGCCAGCCCTCCCCCCTGGCACTGATGTGGGACAGAGCCACTCTGAGTGATCCTGGCTGATGAGGCCCCTCTGCTCAGTGGTGAAGGAGACAGCCAAGCTCATGGCAGGGCAGGGATGCACCCCGCAGGCAGCTTCTGGGCAACACAGACCCCTTCATCCACACGCAATGGCTCCATCCCTGAGAGAGCAAGGCAGCACTGTTGGGGCCATGTCCAAAGGCATGCCAGCTTCACGCACCCCTATGCAAACCATCTGTTCAGTGGGTTGGGGACATGGTGGGGTTGAGAATGGCCAGAGAGGCTCTTAGATTGTGGGTTTAGGCCAGAAGCTGCTTTAGGGAAGGAGAGCTTGTCAGAGCTTCAGGTTGACATTGCCCTGTGGCACAGCTTCACGTGCTGCCATACCTGGTATGAACGCCTGGGCTGGGGCTGATCTGGGCAGAGGTAAGCCTTTAATAGAGGGCCACTGTCCAAGCCAGCAGAGCCCAGGGACAGGGCGATAGTAAAAGCAATTCAAAAAGTCTCTTCCTTCCAGCAACCCATGCCTCGGGAGTGTTAAGTAGTGTTTCCCCATTTCACAGATAAAGAGACTGAGGCTCAAGGACTGAGATCCCTGGCCCAGGTCACCCAGCCAGCAGATGTTAAGAGCCACCAGGAGGTAAACGGCACAGCCTGGCCTGCAAGGGCTTGACCTCACCTGTCTGTCTCTCCTCCCCATCTGGCCACAGAGTGTACCCTGCTGGCGGACCAAGTTCCTAGAGACCTTCTTCTGCCAGGTGCTCCGAGGGACCCTGGACCCAGCATGTGACCGGCGCCTCCAGGACAGCCGCTTCTCGGCCCTCGGGCATAGTGCACCCTATGTCACCCAGCTCACCATCTGCAACGCACTACAGGGAGTGGGGGAGCTGATGGCCGAGGCCCAGCGCGAGGTGCTGCAGACCCTGGCCCGCTCCCTGCACACCCTCAAGTTCAGGCACCTGCTCTTCTCTGATGGAGCTGCTCACCTGGCCCTGCAGAGGTTGCTGCACCGGCTCATTCACCACGGGGGTGTTCGGCATGTGTCCATGTACTCCTGGCCTGTGCCCGAGACTGCACTGTTCCTCCTCATCCTCACCATGAGTGCGGGGCTCTGGCAGCCAGGCCCCTGTGATACACCTTGCAGTCTGTGCAGGGAGGGCCCCCTGGCCCAAGCCCCAGCTCTCCAGGAGCCTGCGTTCCTCCTGGAGCCTGGCGGGCCACACCGGGATGCTGCAGAGCAGTCAGCAGCTGCCCTGATGGCCACTCGGTGGAAGAGCGAGGCCAGGGAGGCTCAAGAACAGGCCGTGCTTGTGCAGGAGAGCCAGACGCTGGGCGGAGTGGGCCCTGGCAGTCCTGCTGCCCCATCACCAGGCCCAGGGACTGGAGCCGGCTCCGCCCCGCAGCCCCAGGCGGCTCCTAGGAGGAAAAGTCCCTGCCCCCATCCTTGGCAAGGGCCTGGTGCCGAGCCAGAAGACCTCTATGACTTTGTCTTCCTCATTGCCAGTGAAGAGGAGGAGGAGGGGCAGCAGCGCAGTCTGTGCGAGCCCAGCTGCAGGCACCTTCCTTCTCCAGACACCGCCCCCCGCTTCCGCAGCATCGCGGCTCTGGAGCTCTTTACCATCCCGCTGTCCACAGAGGCGACCCATGTGCTGTGCCACCTGCTGCGCTCCTGGGTGTCCTTGGAGAAGCTCACGCTCTCCTATAACGGTAAGGCTGATGACAGCACAGTGAGGACGCCCCCACTCAGGTCAGGAAGAGCCGAAGGAGTGGCAGAGCCAGCGCCCAGCTCCTAACCCCGGCTGGCCCAGTGATCATCAGGGCACTCAGTCTAGGTTAGGGGCAGCCCATCCCCTTTGGCCCTGAGGTTCCCGCTTCCTCCACCATCTAAGTCTCATGCATCCCTGTGGACATGTCTCAGTATGCACTGCCAGATGCCAGTCCAGACTGTGTTTCTGCCAGACTGCCTTGTCTGGGGCCTGCTGGCTTCCCTGCTTTTAGCTCCTGGCTCGCTTCCCTCCAGGCCCTGAGTGGGCCTGACCCTCCCATGTCTGTAGCATTCTGAGGGTTAGAGTGCCTTCGACCCTACCCCTGGGAGACGGAGGGGGAGGGAAAGCATGTGTGGTTATTCCCATTGTACAGAGAGAAAGTAGAGGTGGGGGGGGGCAGGGAGTGCCTGCCATCCTAGGGGGAGCAGAGTGCCCAAGCAGGGCCGAGAAGCTTCTTGGGGCCCTGTTCTGTGGGCCTGGAGTGAGGACCCGAGATCAGATCCTGCCTCCTGCGTCTTCTGGCTGGGGACATTGGGGAAAGCACAGCCTCTGAGCCTCGAGATTCCTCATCTGTAAGATGGGGACAACTGCACTCCCCATCTCTCAGGGCTGTTTGAGGAAAGTACTTTGTAAACCTCAGAGTGCTGGATAAAAAAGGGTCTCAGACAGGCTGAGGCGGGGTGGGGACATTGATCTGGCAGTGCAGCCCTGGGGCCTGCGGAGCAGACATCCCTGCTGGGACTCCTGCCTCTGGGGAGACCTACAGTTGACAGGACTCCCCGGGGTGACTTAGGGCGGCAGCAGATAGATCACGACCTGGAATGAGGAAGGCCTGAGTTCAGATCTGGCCTTGGCTATTTATCAGCTCTGTGACCCCAGCCAAGTCACTTCCCTACCTCAGTGAGATAAGAGGACCTGCCTCCCAGGGTTATGAGCATCAGATGAGATACTTGTCAGGTGTGCCGGTCCTGCACGTAGTAGGTGCTTAATCAGTGTTTGCTTCCTTGCCTTGCAGGACTAGGCTCCAACATCTTCCACCTCTTGGAGGGCCTGCAGGCCCTCTCGGCCCAGGCCAGCTGCTGCCTCCACTCCCTGCACTTCACTGACCTCTTCTCTCCTCTGTCTGTGCTGGAGCTGGCCCACGCCACCCTCAGGGTCCTGCCCAGGCTGCACACCCTAGCCATCCGCATTGACCATCTGAGCCCAGAAGACAGCCCCAGAGCCCCTGGGGTCTCCAGTCCTGGGATGGGGCCTGAGGACATTCCAGGTGAGGGGGTGGTAGGACAGGTGAGTCACGGTGACCTCTGCCTTCGAGACCTCTCTAGTGTCAGGTGCTGGATATATGGCTGGAAAGGCATTATCAAACTACTGAGATCTTGGGCTCACAGAACTGCAAGGGGCCCTTGAGGCTGTCAGTCAGGGCAGGAGCCCTGGCAGGTAGGGAAACAAGCCGGGAGAGAAGGGGCAGGGCTCTGCCCCACTCGGGCCTCTAAGGATGGGCGGCCACCCAGGCTCATGTGGAGGACTGTGATTTAATGATCATTCCTGCCAGTTGAGCCCCTCCTCTGGAGGAGTTAGGGTCTGCAGGGTCCAAGCTTCAGTACTATCCTGGCGGGGCCAACCCCCCAGTGTGGAAGGAGGGCCCGGGTTGAAGGCCAAGTGTCCTGGGGGCAGAGGCTGGTGCTGCCTTTCTCTCTCCTTTTGACAGAGAACTGCCTGGAGCAGCTTGAGCTGGGCTTTCCCCGCAGGCCGCAGACTAGCAGGTGCCTGTGCCAGGTCCTGGAAGCATCACCCGCCTTGCAGCGGCTGGCACTGGACAGTGCCACCTTCACCTCTCCTAGGGAGCTGGGGCTGGTGCTCCAGACACTGCGAGGTATCACCTTGCAGGGGGGAGGGGACGGACAGGGTGCTGAGGACTCGGGCCCAGCCGGGCTGCCCCTCACCCCACAGGCTGCCTGCCCTCCCCAGAATGCAACCCAGCCCTGCAGAAGCTGAGCTTCCACGACATGAACCTTGCTGACTGCCAGAAGGAGGTGCTCTTGCTGCTTCAGGACCCCACCCTCCGAGGTGAGCTGGAGAACAGGAAATAGGGCAGAGGCGATAAAGTACAGGACCTACAGTCAGGAAGATCTGGGTTCAAATCCCACCTCACATGCTTACTAGCTGTGTGACCTTGGGCAAGTCCCCCCATCTGTAAAATGAATAGGTTGGCTCAGTGGCCTCTGATGCCCTTTCTAGCTCTAAATTTACTTTCTGTAAAATGGGGGCGAGAAGCTGTGGTCTGAGAGCAGGCTGGCTCAGGCGTCCTCTGGCTCTCCCACAGAGCTCACCCTGTCCTTCTGCCGTCTGTTGGAGAAGCGCCGGGCCCACTTTCTGCCCAAGCTGGTCACAGCCATAAAGAGTAACTCCACCCTCAAGAGCTTCCGGCTGCCAGGCAACCGCCTTGGTGAGTGCAGCGGGACCAGCGGGGCTGACCCAGAAAGGGCTGAGCAGCTTGGCCTTCTGGGACACCCAGCCTCTCTCCTTCTCCAGGGAGCTCAGGCCTTGTGGCCCTGGCTGAGATCTTCTCCAGTGATTCCTCCTCCGCACTCTGCCAGCTGGACATCAGGTATGTGGTTGGAGCAGGGTGAGCAGGACCCCTTCCCTTCCTGCAGGGCTTCCCCCCTGACTCTGACCCTCTCCCCCCCATCCCAGCTCCAACTGCATCAAGCCCGAGGGACTACTTGAGTTTGCCAAGCAGCTGGAGCAGAGCCATCCAAGCCGTGGGACCTTGGGCCACCTCTGCCTCTTCCAGAACTGGCTGGACCAGGACCCCAGCCTGGCTCAGGAGGCCATTGGCCGGCTGCGGGCTACATTCAGTGTGGTTAGTGATACATGGGACTCCTCCCAGGCCTTTGCCGACTATGTTGGTATGATGTGACTAGGGCCTTCCTGGGATATAAAGGCCCCTCTCCTAGGCTAGGGTCCAGCAACACTGCCCTCCATCCCATGCTCACAGCACAGCTTGGGGGGTAGGGCATGGCACCAGAGGCCCAAGTTCTGGCCCAGGAGATTGACCTCATCCTCAGCAGGAAAGAGAAAGCAGGGACCCTGGCTCCCCAATCTCACCTGGGCCGAGGGGCAACAGCTGACCCTGCTGTGCTCAGGGCCAGAGGACCTCAGGGATCAAGGGGAGAAGTGACCCCCCAGAGCTACCCTCCCTCCCCAGGAGTACCAGCAGTGGCCTGGATCCACCCAGAGCCCACACCATGATCTCCACTCTGCCACCAGAGAGTTTTTAATGCCTTTATTATTCCTCTGTGCCTTTTTTACATTTTTAAAAATAAAAAAAATATCTATTCTGCCTATCTCTGACTCCCAGCTGTGTGGTTGATTCCTCCCCCAGCTTTTGGGCAGCTCTGGCTCCTGGTGCAATAAGCATAGGCTTTCTGCTAAGACTAGCCTAGGTGGCTGCAGCCATTCAGTGGCCTGGACCAGCCTGAGCCCCTGCCCAGGCCGACCTATGCCCAAGCCAGCACCAGCTCCAACCCCCTAGCCCTAACCCAGGCCCATGCAGCCCTGAACTAGGCCCAGTCCAGCCCTAATCCAGTCCCAGGTCTCAAAGGACCCCACGCTGTTCCTCATGTGAGCGCTGGTAGAAGGCAAAGGTCACTGCAGCATCCCAAGCTGCCAGCAACACAGCATCTGGGAGCCCCCTCTTGTCTGCACTGTGGTGCCACTGGGCCAAGTCAGAGGTGCAGTCGGAGCCCTCAGCAGGAGGCCGGACCTGACGCCCATTCACGCAGCGGCGACAGCGCAGTCTGCGGACACAGTGCAATGCAGTAGGCTGGGCTCTGGCCTCCCCAGCCCACAATCCCTTGGACCTGGCCCAGGCACAGGTGGGGTGTACCCCCGCCATACTCAGGCCTTTCTTCCCAGGAGGCAGTAGGCTCTCCTTCCCTCCCCACCTCCTTACTTGTCATGGGTGTCGCTGGGTGTGACCTCGTTGAGGGTGAACAGCTCCCGAAGCTCCCCCAGGGAGAAGTGACGCTCCACGTCCTGCTCTTCATCTACCACACAGCTGCTAAGAGCCTTCTTGTGAGTTTGTCGCTGAAAGATCTTCTCCTCAATTGTCCCAGCCTGGGAGCAGAGAGGGCAGTGGGGGTCAGCTCTAGCCAGGAGACTGACTCTGGTCTAGGCCCAGCCTCATCATCCGTCCCCACTCATGGCAGGGTCTCATCTGCTCAGACAGGCCATCAGAGATGGTGGGAGCCTGGGCAGCAAGGGAACGTGATGGCACCAAGGAAGAGGACGCTGACCCAGGGTGTCCCCAGCCTCCCAGGCCAGAGTTCTCCCCCCCAAAGGCTAGATAAGTCTCACCGAGAGTAGGCGGTAGATGTAGCATGTCTTCTTCTGGCCATCACGCCACACACGGGCCATGGCCTGCTCGTCATTGGCGGGATTCCAGTCAGGGTCGAACATGACAAGCCGGTTGGCCCCAATGAGGTTGAGGCCGCAGCCACCAGCCTTGCTACTTAGCATGAAGATGAAGTCTGGGCTCTGGGGAGACAGGCAGGGGAGGGGCCTGTCAGCATGCTAGACTGCAGGGACCTCTGGAGATAGGTGCACTGACAGTTTGCAAAGCCCTCTAGAAAAGGACCAAGCACAACAGAAGACACATGACACACAGCCAGTCTTGTCCCCTCCCTAAGCCAGTTACCTAAACAGCAACCAAAGCCTTCTGTGATGGGGAGCTCACTACCTCACAAAAGAGCTCTATGAAGCATCAGCCTACCCCTCTAGGGCCAGGTAGAACCCATCTGATTTCCCCTGCCCCGTGACCTCCCTTTGGAAGCTTGAAGGCAGCTTATATCCTCCGACCCTGCCCCACCCCCCAAGTCTTCTGGTCCTTTCTTGACCAGGGGATTTGGGGAGAGGGGCTAGTAGCTGGGGAGGCCATGAAAGACTCCACAAAGAAGACCCAAATGCAGGCACCTGCCTGCAGCCTTGATAACATTAAGATACCCCCAGACCCAGCCCACCCAGAGTGGCCCCAACCTGGCCTCTCAGTCTCACTCCCACCCAGACTCTCTCAAGTCCGTCTCCATCCCTGTGGCCAGAGCCTCCAGTGACCGCAGTTCTGCTCTCCCAGGACCCTGGTGGTGAGGCTCGCTGCCCCCTTCCCCCAATCTCTGGCAAGGGGCCTGCCCACTCACTGAGGGGTTGTTGAATCTCTCCACCACCTTGGCTCGTTTCTTGATGGACATGGTGCCATCCAGCCGGACATAGAGATACCTGTGCCCAGGGCAGGGGAAAGGACAAAGATCCGTTCATCAAGTGAAGGTGCCCAGAGCCCAAGTCGGAGCCCTGGCCCAGGGCTGGCAAGCCTACTCTGGCAGCAATCACAGGGGTGAGGCAGGGACAGTGTTGGCAGAGGATGGTCAGTGTAAATAATCCTAGCTCTGCCAGGTCACAACAGACACTGGTCGCCATTTCTTCACTGATAGGACAGGAGGAAAGCAGAAATGTGAGGAGAGGAGTGTGGTGATAAGAGGGAGGGGCCGCAAGACCAGCCACTGAAGAGTGAGGGAGGTTTTTCCCAGAGATAAAAACTATTCTGAAGCATCTGGGGCAGTCTCAGAACAAGCGGCCTGGCTCACCTTGGCCCCAGAACCAATGGGAGGCAGGTTTTGGATAAAAGTCTGCAACAGAGGGTGCTAGAGAGTGGTCAATAGAAGGTTGGGGAGCCTCCCACCCCACAAGGAGGTGAGCTGGTGAGCTGAGGTCACTCTTGGCTCTGATGCTGATCTGAGACCCCAGCCCTGGCTCCATGCAGTCACAAGACCCTGCCTGACCACTGACGGGAAGGGCCACGTAGCCCTGGCATCACAGGACCATGACCTGATCGGCTCTAGGCAAACGGGGCCCACAGGGAAGTCACTTGGTGCAGTCATGGACCCTATGAGACAAACAATAGTGAACTCTGCCAAAAAGAAGGGCCTGAGTCCTGGAACCAAGTGGTCAGAGGGGCCCATCCCAAGCTCCCTTGAACAAGTGTGGTCCCACTGGGATAGGCCTGGCCCAGTCGGGGTCCAAGACGCACTTCCTGAGCCTGCAGAGCTTCTCAAACAGGTCCAGGGTCTGGGTGTAGTTGGACACCAGGACGACCTTGTCACTGCTGGTCCTCCGTGTCACGGCCAGAATATAGTCCAAGACCAGCATCTTCCCTGGGGAAAGACCCAAGCTGGGGGACCTCGCAAAGGTCACGAGTAAGGCCAAGTCCCCAGAGCAGCCAAGGGGTGGCAGTGGCACCAGAGACAGGCACCCCACACCTGGCTCTGCCACCACCTGCCTGCCACATGACTTCTACCAGGCCCTTCCTGGCTCCCTGATCTCAGGTGGTTCATCTATAAAGTGGCTTGTTGGCCTGGGTCAGGGGGCATGGATAGATGGGGTGGGGGGAGGGCAGTCCATGAATCTGGATGGGAACAAAGTTGCCCCTTTATTTTCACTTGTCTCCAACCAAGATTGGGCATTTCCTTCAAGTATTTCTGCACTTACAAATGTGATCTGCTGAAAGTCCTGAGTGCTTTCCCAGGCTGCTTTGCCAGAGGGGCCCAAGACACAATAAAGGCTAAGAATTCCTGAAATGGAGGAGCTCTAAAGTCCCTTCCACTGTGAAATCTACAGACACTTATTAGGCGCCTACTGTGTGCCAGCCGCAGAGCTGGGCTGGTACAAGGGCAAGAGAGACAAAAGGGAGCCCATGTGCACATGCAGACAGAATGACTGGGGAGGGAGTAAGGGCACCAGAATTGGGGAAGGAAGTGAGGGACTGTGGAAACCAAGGTGAGGAGGGCAGAGGGGGTGGCCACCACAGAGGTAGGAGTCAGGAGGTAGACAGTTGTGTGGGAGGGACAGAGAGAAGGCCAGCTCAGTGTGTAGGAAGAGAAGTGACATGTAACGAGGCTGGAAAGATGGTTTGGGGCCTGGCTGTGAAGGGCCTTAGAAGCTAAGCTGGGGCCACTTTATGTGATGCTGGAGGTTAAGAGAGTCCCTGGGAGCCTGCCATGGTCAGCCCTTTGCTTTAGGCAGCTGAGCAGAGATGGGTTGGAATGGGAGAAAATGGAGGCCAGGAGGCCAATGCAATAATCCAGGCAAGAAGGGATGAGGGCTGAAGGCTCTGTCTCTAAGCAGGGACCACCTCACCCCCACTCCCCAAGGGAGAAGGAAGCCCCTTCCATCAGTCGAGGCCCCAGGACCCTAAGGAGGTCTCCTAGAGGGAGGGCCCAGACCCACCCTCTGTAGCAGTGACCTGTCTCCCCTCCCTCCATTTCCTCCTGTACCTTGTCTGTGGAACTGCACCAGCATGCTCTCTGTAGGGACCTTAAAGGTGCAGGCCACATGAGCATTTCAAAATCCAAGGACTTTTCACTGAGAAACTCAGAATAAGAGTCCACAAAAAAGCAAAGGCCAGGAGGCCAGTGATGAGGTTTGGCCTTAGAGCTAGACAAGCCTTTACACCTCGTCTAGTCCGGCTTCCCGTTTTAGAAATGGACCTGAAACTGGGGAGAGTAGCGGGGGGGAAGGCCATACAGGGCACAGCTGGAAATCAAACCCAGGCTCCCAGAATCCACCTCCCCAGCCAGGCTCCACGTCTCCCAGGCCTCAACCCTACCTGTTTTCCTGCTCAGCAAGGCAGTCCTTGAAGTGGATGATGCAAGGTAAGGCCTCCCAACCCCCCAGGCCACAAGCTCAGTCCAAACTCAGGTTTCCTCGGGGTGATGGGACAGGGCAGCACTTACCTGAGAGCTGTGGCTCCACCGACTTGCCGCTGTAGCCAGGGGGAAACAAGTCAAGGGCTCCCGCAAAGCCTTCTTCCTCCTCCACACACTTCTCATAGATCAGGCCTGGGTCTGAAAAGCCAGAAGACCAGCTGAGTATTCAGAAGCATTCTCCTCAGCAGGGGCCCACAGGCACAGCCCCCTTCCCCCTGGAGAAGACTCTAGGCCCATCAGAATGCCCAAAGTACTCAAAGTCTGGCTCCCATGCCACAGCCCTGAGCCCCTGTCTAGCATCACTGGAGGTGTTTTCTGTGGCTCAAACTTGTCTGCCAATGCAGAAGCTCCTCCATGGCCTCTGAGCTTCCCAGCAGGGAGAGAAGGATGTGGTCAGAACCATGCTTAAGGACAATCCCCAGGGCAGCCGTGTGGAGGATGGACTGGAGGGGAGAGAGGCTGGAGGCAGGAGGTGATAGAGGCCTGGGCTGATGCCACATTTATGGGAGACAAGGGAAAGGGCTGGAAGCTCGAGCTGCCGAGATCTGTCCTGAATGGGGGGAGGGCTCATGAAGCCAGGGGCTGGTGGCCAAGCGAAGGCCCAGGCCAGCGGGCAGCCAGGAGGCCCACTCACGATTACACAGCTTCTTCAGGGATGTGATGGAAGACAAGGAAGACACACTCATCTTGCCCGCTCTCAGGTCCTCCACGGGCTTGGCTTGTTTGAGGAATCGTCTGTACAGCTCAGTCTGCAGTGGAGTCAGCCTACAGCCCAGAAGAGCCAGGCTTGGAGAGGGCCCCGAATGGAGCCCTGGTCTCCCCACAACAGCCAAGCCCAAGCACCAGCTGGCCTTCAGGAGCCTGGTGGCTCAGCCCCTCATGCCCAGGACCCTTGAGAGGGGACACTGAGGCAGAGACCAAAGGCCACGCAGCACAGAATGAGAATCCCCCAGCCCCAGCTTTCATCATTCAGATACTCATGTCTGTGTTTAGACTGTGAGATGAGCAGAGTTTTTACTTAACATTATCTTGGGCCCATGGGATGAAGAGGGCTGGGGCCAGGGATGGTCACCAGCTGAATGGCTGAGCAAGGACTCCAGAGCCCCAGCAATCCCCACCAGGCCCACAGTGGTCAGCACTCTGCCCCAGGCTGCAGCTCGCCGCCCTCAGCATAAAGAAGCCCCCTGGATTTCAGGCTCCAGGACACCAGGCCTGGGCCATAGGCACCTGCTATGTTGCATACCTACAGCAAACCACCTGCTCAATTTTCACAGGCAGATACTTGGAGAGGATGTCCGAGGTTCTCCGAATCAGACACCTACAATAGAGACATCAGGCCCATCAGAAAGCGGCCGGGTTTGGGGGTGGAGGGCCCTCCACATCAGCTCTGGGGCTGGCCCCAAGGCTGAGCCATCCCCAGTGACAGCATCGATGGGCATCGCCCACAGCACCCCAGAGCAGGCTCCCCAGGCCTTGTGAGCCTGGCTTTACAGATGAGAAAGCCAAAGCTCAGAGAGATTACAGCCTGAGGCACGAAGGCCACTGAGGCAGGAGCCAAGCTCAGGCCTCCCCTGATTTGAGATCCAGGGCATTACCCACCACCCCACACTGCCACAAATGATGTCCCAAAAATCCATGTCTGAGAGACTGGGAGCTGCCCCCACTGAAGCTCAAGTCACTGCTCTTTCTGGGCCCCACCTGCTCATGCCTTCCCCTCTGAGATCACCCACTGAGACTGCACATGTGGTACAGAAAGAGCGATTTCCATATTAGAAATATTAATCTAGGGGCAGAGCCAAGATGGCGGAGTAAAAGCACAAACTTGGTATCAGCTCCAGCTTCAAACACTTCCAAGACCTATAAAAAATGACTCTAAACAAACTTTAGAGCTACAGAACCCACAAAGAAACAGAGAGAAACAAATCTCCTGCTGAAGGCAGCTGGCAGACAGCCAGGAAAGGTCTATCACAGCACACTGGGAGCCTAGCACAGGCCCCCATGAGCTGTGGTTCCGCCCCCACCCCAAGGCAGCCCAGACCCGGCCAGAGCAGACTTCAGGAGAGTGAATCACCAGCAGCTATGGCTGTTTCCAGATTCCTCAACCCATAAATGCCAAAGACAAAGTAAAAGGTCAGTGGGGACTCTATTGGAAAGAGGGAGACAGAAGAGTGCAGTCCAGCCCCTGCCCCTGGGGTGAGAAGTGTGAGGCACAGAGGGACTGTGTGGCTCCCTCAGGAGCTCCTGGCCTGCGGATAGTAGGGGGACCAAGCAACCATTCAGAGGGTAATCGCTTTTGCTTTAACCTGCTTGGATTTGGATCACAGTCCTGGGGTGCGTGGCCAGAGTGTCAGAGCTTGTGGGGGCTGCAGAGAGGGTGCCCAACTAATAGCTCCAGCATCTGGAAAACTCCAGCTATTTGAGACAAATCTCTCCTCTCTGGAAGCAGAGTTCTACCATGGCAAAGACCATAAAAGCCAAGTAATTGGCTGGCAATATGACCAAGCAGAGGAAGCACAGAGACCAAAGAATCCTTTTTTGGGGACAAAAAGATCAAGGCATGGCGCGGAAAGAAGACAGTGAAGTCAGAACTCCTGCATCAAAAGCTTCCAAGAAAAATATGAACTGGTCACAGGCCATGGAGCAGCTCAAGAAGGATTTTGAAAATCAAGTAAGAGAAGTGGAGGAAAAACTAGGGAGAGAAATGAGAATGATGCAAGAAAATCATGAAAAGCCTGCTAAAGGAGACCCAAAAAAATGCTGAAGAAAATAACTCCTTAAAAAGTAGACTAACTCTAATGGCAAAAGAGGCCCAAAAAGCCAATGAGGAGAAGAATGCCTTAGAAAACTGAATTTTCCAGATGTAAAAGGAATTTCAAAAACTCACTGAAGAGAATAATTCCTTCAAAATTAGACTGGAGCAATTGTAAGCTAATGACTTAATGAGAAATCAAGATACTATAAAACAGATCCAAACAAATGAAAAGGCAATGTGAAATATCTCACTAGAAAAACCACTGGCCTGGAAAATAGATCCAGGAGAGATCATTTAAAATTGGACTACCTGAAAGCCATGATCAAAAAAAGAGCCTAGACACCAACTTTCAAGAAATTATCAAGCAAAATTGCCCTGATATTCCAGAACCAGAGGGTAAAATAGAAATTTAAAGAATGCACTGACACCTCTTGAAAAAGATCCCCAAAAGAAAACTCCTAGGAATATCATAGCCAAATTCTAGAGTTCCCAGATCAAGGAGAAAATACTGCAAGCAGTCAGGAAGAAACAATTTGAGCACTGTGGAAACATAATCAGAATAACACAAGACCTAGCAGCTTCTACATTAAGGGAATGAAAGGCTTGGAATATGATATTCCAGAGGTCAAAGGAGCTAGGATTAAAACCAAGAATCACCTACCCAGCAAAATTGAATATAATGCTACAGGAGAAAATATGGTCATTCAATGAAATAGAGGATTTTCAAGCATTCTTGATGAAAAAACCAGAGCTGAACAGAAAATTTGACTTTCAAATACAAGAAGCAAGAGAAGCATGAGAAGATAAACAGGAAAAAGACATCATAAGCAACTTGTTAAAGTTGAACTATTTACATTCCTACATGGAAAAATGATAATTGTAACTCCTAAGACTTTTCTCAGTATGAGGATAGCTGAAGGGAATATATATGTATATATACATCTATATGTATATACAGGAGGGTGTAGGTGTGTATAAATACATATGTGAGTGTGCATGTGTATGTGTGTACATGTATACATAGAGGGCACAGGATGAATTGAATAGGAAGGGATGATATCTAAAAAATAAAAATAAGAGGTAAGAGAGGGATATATTGGGAGAAGGAGAAAGGGAGAGATAGATTAGGGTAAATTATCTCATATAAAAGAGGAAAGAGAAAACTGTTACAATGGAGGGGAAGAGCAGGAAGGTGAAAGGGGAATGGGTCAACCTTACTCTCATTGAATTTGGCTTAAGGAGGGAATAACATACACATTCAATTGGGCATCTTACCCTACAGGAAAGCAGGGGGGAAGGGGATAAGAGGGAGGATGATAGAAGGGAGGGCAGACTTGGGGAGAGGGAAGTTAGAAGCAAACACTTTTGAAAAGGGACAGGGTCAAAGGACAAAACGGAATAAGTGGGGGGCAGGATAGGAAGGAGGGAAATATAGTTAGTCTTTCACAATATAACTACTATGGAAATGTTTTGCATAACTACACATGTACAACCTATGTTGAATTGCTTGTCTTCCCAGTGGGAGTGGGTGAGGAGGGGAGAAGGGAAAGACTCTGGAACCCAAAGTTTCAAAAACAAATGTTAAAAAAAATTTGTTTTTTTTACATGCAACTGGGAAAGAAGACATACAAACATTGGGGTATAGAAATCCATCTTGCCCTACTAGAAAGTTGAGGGTGTGATGGGGGAGGAAATAAGAGAGAACAGATTGGGGGAAGGGGTATTCAGTAGGCTCACTATTTTGGGGTGGGGGTAGGAGAAAGACAGGGAGAAAAATGTGTAACTCTCGTGGAAATAAATGTTGAAAACTAAAAATAAATAAATAATTTGGAAAAAAAGAGAGATTTCCACCTCATCTCCCCTGCTAAACTGTGGGCAGGGGCTGTTTTTGCCTTTCTTTGCCTCCTAGAACTTACCTGGCACACAGCAGACACTTAATAAATGAGCCTCAGTTTCCTCACTTGTAAAATGAGGGGGGTGGGCCAGCTCGAGATAGTGCTATGGCAGTGAATGCAGCCCAGGCTGTCAGGGCAGGGCAGGACAGCAGTCAGGTTAGGCAAGAGGGGGTCATCTCACTGTCCTGGTCCCCCTCATCTGTAAGATAAGGCAGGAAGGACCAGAGCCACCCTGGGGGGCCTCCCCAAGTCTGTTCTTCCCCAGGGAGGGTGGTGCCCAGCTTCACCCTGGCCCGTGAGGGCCATCTGCTCCCATCCTGCCCAGAGCCAGGAGGGCCCCCAGGGATGAGAGACACTCAGCCCCTGCCCAGGTCCAGTGAGCAGGCCCAGGCGCATCACCTGTTCACAATGCTGACAAGTTCTCGGAGTCGTTCCTCCCCCTTCTGCCTGGCTTCTTCACTCGCATCAGCATCTCTGCCCTTTAAAATAGGCAGCTCAAAGTGCTTTTTGAATTCCTGGGCTGTCCCTAATGACAGGGGAGAGCAGGACAAATCCAGTCACCTGGGGGCCCCCAAGAGGGCTTCTTGACATGCACCTCTGCCCCAGGCTTCTGAGAAAACAGCCAGACAGCAGACCCAGATAGGCCCCATCCCCTTCTGCCCTCCCTCCCACCAGCGCACAGATCAGGAGAACCAGGAGAACAGCTCCAAGTCCTGCAGCACCCCACGGGAGGAGCCCCAAGGTGCAGGAAGCTGAGATCTCCTCTGCATCCTTCCTTTTCTTTGGGCCAGACAACGGGCAGGAGCCCAAGAGCCCAACCCAACTCCCTCATCATACAGTGAGAAGTAAGCCTTGCCCAAGCCCACAGAAGTGAGAGGCAGATACAGGGCCCAGCTCAGCTCTTCTGATGCCCTTTCTTCTCGCTACCACACAGTGAGCTGGTCAGAGGTTACACCCCAGTAGGATGGCTGCCATCACCCCTGCACCAAGACCGGCCCAGGGGCCTCTGGGTCCACCAAGGGAGAGGCATCCGGACTTCCTGAGGCCAGGCCCCCACCACAGAGAGACACGTGCTTTCAGGAGGCCCCATGCAGGTCACTGGCCTTCCTCTGCTCCCAAGCATGACCTGCTGAGTGCAAGGTGGGAGCAGAGAGGGCCCTATTTCTGATGCTCCTCTTTGCCCAGCCATGCCAGGGAACTGGTGGCAGCTGGGCACCAGCTAAGCTGAAGGTGTCACTTGGGTCTGTGCCCAAGGCTCCTACCCAGGATGCCAGAATTCACAAAGTGCACCAAGCTGAAGTATTCCAGCAGGTCATTCTGTATTGGGGTCCCCGAGATGAGCACTCGCCGGCTGGTGTTTAAGCTGTTCAGGGCCTGGTATGTTTGGTTCTCTGAGTTCTTGAGTCTGTGGCCCTGAAAAACAAGTGGATGGCTCTCTACACTGGCCAGATCCAGGAAGAAAAGAAAGACTGGGGAAAATGTACAGTCTGATATTGGGTTTTAAAAAATCAGCTTCCTAAAACAGGGAAGATTTCAGGTCACCTGAAACAAGATTTGGGGGGTTTTAAGCTCAATGTGACAAAAGCTAGAAAGAAAACCTGGAGCCAAGGACTGGCTCAGGAACCTCCCACTACAACTCCCCATACTCAACCTGGCCTCTTCTCGCCACCTTGGGTCATCAAGCACCCAAGGTCCAGCCAACCATGCAGGAGGCCTGGAGCAAACAGGGAAATCCCAGGTCTGGGGAGGCTAAGTCTGGACTGGGACCATTCTGGAAAAGCTATTCTGGCAGCAATTTTACTGGGGGGGAAAACATTCTGTTCTGGTGGGAATAATAATAATGGTGGGAAATGACCCACGCCAATGTCTTATGAATCTGCCTTCTCTGCACAGGGAATCCCGGTCAGGGCCTGAAGCAATACTGACATGGACATGGTTCCTGCCTCCAGGAGCTGGGTGACCCTGGCCTCTCCTCTCCAAGGGCAGGCTCCTTAGCTCCCACAGGATCAAGCCTCATCCCAGATCTACTCGTCCACCCCTTGAATGCCTCCTGACCTCCAGGCTCATCCAAATCAGAGATCAGCTTCCTCTCTAGAATCCCAATTTCTGCCAAAGGCCCCCAGGCTCAAGCCTAGGCATGAGTCCTCCTGAATGAACAATGCTCATCACCTCCCCCTTCTCTTCACTCTGAGTCACCACCCTACCCATCACCATCTGAGCCTAGTAACTGCCCCGCCCCCAGCTCTGCTCACCAGCGCCTCCACCCAGCTGTCAAACAGATGTCCCTTAGGCATGGCCATGTCACTCCCCTGCTCATGAGTGAACTTTTCTGCTGTATACTGCATCTCCCCCCAAAGTTCACTCTCTGAGGACAGCCCTGGCCCCAGGTCCTGGACAGCCAGGATTTAGGAAGGCCCAATGACATCCAGAAGAGAGCATTGCCTACCTCGTCACAGATCACCAGCCCCACGCTTCCTCGCTGCAAGGTGTCAGCATGCAGGCGGAAAGTCTCATAGGAGATGATGAGGATGGGAGATGGGACCCTGGCACCCCGCTGGTTCATGAAGCTGGCTGGGGGTTGAGCGGTAGGGGGCAGAGGAGGAGAGAGAGGGTATAGTTAGAGGAAGAGGAAATATGAACCCTAGAATATTCCTGGAGAGCCCAATGGCCTCCCAGGAAAACTGCTTAACAATTTTAACAGAGAGCTACTTTAGCATGAGAGCATCTTGTTCCTAGAATTCCTTTCTCTTTCCCCAAGTACTGTCTTCCCCACCTTCAACACTGTCATCCCCACTGCCCAAACAACTGGGATGGGACATCCAGCCAGAGTACAGGTGGAAGTTTGGAGAACAAGCCTGCACTGCACAAGTGTGCCCACTCAGTACCCAATTTCTGGTCGATCTCCTCCTTGGAGCCCCCATCAATGGCAAGGGGTTGGATCCGGCCCCCCAGCCACTTGTGTACTTCATTGGACCAGTTCCTGACCAGGCTGGAGGGGGAGACCACCACGGCCTTGTCGATTTCAGGCTTGCCCTCTGGACTCTGGCGCAAAAGAGTCCACATCAGCGTGATGCACTGCAGGGTCTTGCCCAGGCCCATCTCATCTGCCATGATGCAGCCATGGCTGCCAGGGATGCGCCGACTGGTCACGCACTCCCAGAGAAACTTGACGCCCTGAGGAAGATGGGTGCCCTGTCATGGGGCTGCTCAAAACAAACCAGGGCCCAGAAGCGGAGCACAGCAATGGGGAACTCTCACCCCCAAGCACTCCAGCAGGCCTCCCAGGTCCAGCTCCGGGGCCAGGGCAGCCTTCCCTCACTCACCTCTCTCTGGTGGGGCCGTAAGATCTTACTGAGAATGGGATCGACCACCACATGAACAGGGAGTTTCTCCCTGAGAAAAAAGGTCAAAGAAAATACAGAGTGAGAATGTGAGCAGGGCCACAACCCTCCATGAGTTTTCATGGCTACTGCTCCAGAGGCCCCCAAGGAAGGCTGCCCAATGCATTGGCCACTGACCATGCCCTATCTAAGGCCCCTCCCACAGGATGGAGAAAGGCTGGGTACTGGCACAGAACAGGCTGCATCCCACTCCGGTTCCCTCTCAGAGCACTGAGCTTTGATGCTAAGACAGCCACTCCCTCCTCCCACCCCCAGCAGCCTCCCCAGTGACCACCTCTTCAGGAGACAAAGGGGATAAGGCTCATACCACTGTCCACCCCTACCCCCCACCTCCCTCTTTCCCTTCCTTTCACACTCCTCCAGAGAACCAAAGGCCCTCACTGCTTCTTCAGCCTCTGCCTGGGCTGCCTCCCTCCCACCTCCCTCAGTCACTGGTCCTTCCCATCACCAGCACATTTGTCTTTCTCAGGCACAAGCTGGACCACATCACTCTCTTGCTTGAATACTGGGTAAGCTCTTTACTACTGCCTCCAAGGCAGAATAAACTTTCGATGCACAGTCCAGTGATCAAGGATTTCCTCAGTCTGATTCCATTGCCCTGTCTTGGTCCTGTCTACCACCTGGGCTCCAGTCTCACCAGAGGGGATCGGCCAGCCCCTGCCCAGATTTCACCTACAGCACACTCCCTACATGACTGTCTGCTGAAATCCATGCCTGGCATGGCCTCCTCTGGGCAGCTCACTGCCACTCCTCTAGCCACTGGGACTATGGCCTTGATGGCTAAGCCTGCCAGACTGCCACTGTGCACCCTGGTCTCCCCAGCCCAGATGTTTGCAGAACTGAACTGCCTACATTCTACTCTCCCTTCCCACAGGACAGACAGGACCCTTAGTTTCTGCTCCTAGCTCAGAGCTCCAGTAGGGCAGCCCTTTGGGGGGATGGCATGGAGAGTTTCGTCCTGTCCTCAGTCACTGGACTGAATCCCTTCCCCCCAGAGGGCTGGACCAGGGCCTTCTCCCAAGATGCTCCCCAGTGCTGCACACAAGGCCCCACATGTTCAGCATCTGACACAACAGTGTGAGTTGGCCTCTCTCAGGAAGAGGATCGAAGGTGGCATCTCCTCTGTCCTGGTGTCCAAATGATGCTCCAGTTGACTCCTTCCTGACCCGAGTGCCCAGGGAATGGATCGGAAACCTCATCTCTCTAGTACCCACTGCCATATGTGGAGACACTGCCTCATAACCCCTTAATTCACTGTATCAGCTGAGAAAAGTCCAAAACCATGAAATGCCCAAATGCCAGCAACTATTCTGGCTCCAGACTCACATACAGGAGCCAAGGGCCTCTCCAGCTACAAGGTCACTTCTAGATGGGCAGTTTCCCTGCTATCATGCAAGGAGAAGGGAACTGGGGCTAAGGGTGAGTTCAATCGCACCCCTGGGGGAACCAACCGCAAAAGGTTTTCTGGAGTCTGAGAGAAGTACAGGAGGCCTCCTTCTGCGTCTCAGAGCTCCAGATGGGGGGAGCCCTGTAATAGTAATGGCATTTAAAGATTCCCCTGTATTGGCTTGGTTTTTGGATTGATTGTGTTAAAACCCAGAGCTTGTTAATCCCACTTGTGGGATGGACTTGTTGATGTGAAAAGAGAGGGCTAGACTGGGAGGAGCTGGTGACATAGATTTGGAGAGACACAAGAGAGGCAGAAGAACTTTTTGGAAGCAGCACCTTTGGAGGCAGAGAGAGACTGAGAGGATTGCTGAGGGCCACTTTGAATTGCCCAGGACTTTTGAGACCTGCCAAGGACTGAGGAGACATGGCTGTTTTGCTGGTACTTTGTCTGTCTGTTTTGATGTTGTTTTGCCAAATTTGTCCACTGGTGAAGGACAGTGCTGTTGTTGCAGAGGTCCTGGAACCTTGCTGTTGGTTCAGAGCTCCTGAGACTGTCCTGCAGACAGAGAGTGAATACTGTCCACTGGTGAAGGACAGTGCTGTTGTTGCAGAATTCTTGGAACCTTGCTGTTCCAACCAACGAAGCCCTGAAGAAGGATTTTCTTGTTGTATGTTTACAGAAATCCTGGGAGAGGGTCTTGGTAATATTTTCAGGGGTCCTAGGACTGTTCTGCAGACAGAGGATGAATTAATGAAGAGACTGGCAATGTATCTTGTGGCCTTGCTAAGCTTTGTCTCCCCAGGAACAAAGATTGCAGAGAACTTGCCTGGTGTCAAGATGAAGAAAAGACCTCCATTTGGGTATTAAGTGCTGTGCTTAAACTTGTAACTCTGGGGTAGATTCAATTGTGATCCAGGGGTGGGGAACTTTTGACCTTTTTGTGTTCTATGATTGAACAAATGAATGTACTTTACTTATGATTGGAAACTAATCTCCATTTGAGAACAGGGGTTTTGTGATGGCCTAAATGAAGGTACAGTCTAGGGGTGGAGTAGTATTTAGAACAGGAACTTTGTAATTGATTGAATGAATGTAAGGTCCTGGGGTGGGGAGTACTTGGAGATTATTTAATCACACTTAGTAAATGCTGTATTTGGAATGATGCCATATTTTGATCTTCTCTGTTCTTAATTTGTCACTGAATAAAATGGAGAGCACCTATGCTGGTATTTTGAACCTTGGGAAGTTGCCTTTGCTTGGCGTTACATTACAAGCCCCAACCAAAAGGCCCTACTGCATCCTCCTTCCTCAATTAAGTCCTGTGTTTCCAAGGCCCCATCTAATAAGGCAAAAGGCTCCCCTACTAAACCTCCTGGCTCTCTCCTCCCCATCCACATCTGGTCTGTATTCCCTTGACATGCACTTCATCCAATCATCTTGGCCTTAAATCTTAAAGTCCAAGCTATCAGGGACCATAAGAAAAAATCCTCTAAGTCACTATTAATTACAGAAAAACACATTAAAGCAATCCTGAGGTATCACTTCCCATCCCTCAGACTGGCTAAGATGACAGAAAAGTGACAGATGCTGGAGGGGCTGAGGGCAAACAGGCACAGTGACACACTGCTTTTGGAGCTGGGCAGGGGTCCGGCCGTTGTGGAGAGCAGTGTGGCCCCAAAGCTAGTAAGCCCTCCTTCCCCAGGGACCCCATTTATGCCCAAAGAGATGGAAGAAGAGGAAATGGAACCACATGCATAAGAATATTATGACAGCAGCTCTTTTCATGGCAGCCAAAAGGTGGACACTGAGGTGCTGAACAAGTGATGGTCTATGAATAAAAATTGAGGAAAGGGATAGTTTTAGAAAAACCCAGAAAGACTTAGAGGAACTAGTGCCACTTTGGCCACTAGGTGGCACAGTGGATAGTGCACTGGGCCTGGAGTCAGGAAGACCTGAGTTCAAATTTGACCTCAGACATTTACTAATTGTGTGACCCTGGGAAGTCACCTATCCCTGCTTGCCTTGGTTCCTCATCTGTAAAATAAGGATAATAATAGCACCTACTTCCCAAGGTTGTTGAGAACCAGTAAGATAAAAATTTTATACAATAAAATAATATAAATTAATTTTTTCCAAATTGTTAAGTCAATATACATTTATTAAGCACCTACTGTGTGCCAGGCACTGCACTAATGGCTGGGAAGTGAAAAAAATACCAACTTGCCTTCCCCTGGGCTCCTGGGCTCTCCCCCTCACAGCCCAGGGCTCTGGCTGGAGATGATAGGTCGGCCCTGGCCATTCTTGAGCAGGTTAAGAGCTCACTCCTCCCCCAGCCGCTCCCAGACCGTGCCGCTGATGCCCAGGGGTCCTGCTTCCTTACAGGTTCCCTCCAGCTGCCTGTGCCCAATCCCAGGGGCATGCAGTCATTCTGCTGCCTTTCCTTTAACTGGGGGATCACCAGAGCTGTCCTGGACCCCCCCTCTTCTCCACCTAGACGATTTCACTCAGGGATCTCATCATTCCCATGAGTTCAATGACCATCTCAACACAGACAATTTTGAGACCTGTTTATTAGGCCCTTACCTCTCTCTGGACTTCCAGTCTCCAACCGGCTACTGGACGTCCCATAGACATCCTGAACTCCACAAGCCTCAGACTGACCTTTCCCCTACACCTTCCCCTCTTCGTAAGCTGGGGAGGGTACCAGCCCACCCGGCTCTAAGCTAGGTGTCGCCCTCCACTCCTCTGTCTCTCTTACCCTCCATATCAAAGCAGATGCAAAGTCCTATAGTTCCTACTTTTGTAAAATCTCCTCTCCTCTGATACAGTCCCCAACCTGGTGCAGGCCCCCATCACCTCAAGCCTGGGCTAGGGCACTACCTGCCTGCCTCCAGGCCATCCTCCACTAAACTGTTGCCCTCAAACGGCATCCACACACACGACTCTCCTGAAAGCAGGCATCCAGCCTTCTCCTAGGGACCCCCATCTTCTGAGGCAGCCCCTTCCCCCCTCAGAGTCAGCTTTCTGACCTTCAACCTCCATAGGCCTCGCTGCTCCCCACTCTGCCCTCTGGGGTCAAGCAGAGCCAGGCTGAGCCCTCCACCACAGGCAAGCCCTTCAGACACCTAGAGAAATGGTCGTGTCCCCCCAGAACCTGCTAACACTCCCCAGTTCCCTCCACGATCTTCATACAGCTGGGTGCTGAGGCCTGACTCATCCTATTCCCCTCCTCTGGACACCCTCCAACTCATCAGTGGAATTCGTACCATGAGCTGCCCAGAACCAAACACAAAACTCCAGCTGGGGCCTCTGGAGAGAGCAGAGCAGGAAGAAAGTCCTCCCTAGTCTTGGGCACTATTCACATCATTCATCCACTGATTCTCTCTGTGCCTACTGGGGTCACAACATTGGGCCAAGTGCACGGGTAGACAGAGTCAGGCAAGGACGTGTCTACACAAAGAAGCTGCACTCCAGTCAGGGACCAGCCCATGTTAAACAAGAGGGGCATAAGACGCCGGGGAAGGTCAAGGAAAAGAGGCTGTAGAGCCAGGCAGTCCAGAGCACACACACAGAGTGGGAATGCCCTGAAGCCACCCCATGGCATCAGTGGCCTGGCCTCAGAGAGCTGAGGCCCAACAAACACCAAGGCTCTCACCACGGGCTCCTACCCCTCCCACGTGAAACACCACACCCTCCCTACCTGTTGGCTCACCTGTCAAGCTTCAGCTGGTCATGGGCACTCAGGGGTGGTGGCTCATAAAGAACCAGAGCTCCTTCCTCTAATGGGTCATGGAGGGCATGCCGGAGCCCCGCCCGCTTGATGCCCAAGGCCCGGAGGCCCAGAGGACCTGCAAGCAATCACAAGCTGCACTCACCAACTTTGCAGGGTGGCTTCTGGTGGCTTCTCTTAGGCCAGCTGACACCCTCCAACATTTCATGGGTGCCTTTTGTTTCAGGAGCACAGTTACTTCCCCAGTATCTGCACCTTCCCCTCTCCCCATGAAGGTGCCCTCCCTCCTAACAAAGAAAAACACATCAACACAGGACTGAAAGCCCCTGCAGCAACACTGGGCAGCCACAGTCCCCATCTCTCCAGAGAGGCATGTGTGTCCTCCCTGGTCAGTACAGCAGGCAGAGGCTGGCGGCTTTCGGTGCCGTCTGTGTTCAGTCTTGGTGTTGGTCTAGCGGTACCCTGGCTGGGCTTCCTTTGGCCATCCAAGGTTCTCGCGATTCCCTGCATGTGCTATTACAGGCCTCATTGGCCCTCAGCCATACTCCACTCATCAGCCTCCCTGTTTGTTGCCTTGTTACCACAAAATGGGCTGCCATGATGACTTGGGAGGATATGGCACTGGAGGCAGGAATAAGCCCAAGGGCTACAGGAGAGAGCAGAGCAATGCTTTCCCATGCCAACAGGTGCCCTCACTTCACTTTGAGGAAAGTGTGGCCCCCTCCCCCCAGGCTCTCCCAGAGCCAAGGAAGGCCCCACCAGCACTAACCCTGCGGAAGGGGCGCAGGTGGGGTGGAGGTGTGACTTACAGTCCAGTGGACCCCCACTCCCCATGGGAGAAACTGAACCAGGAAGGGATATGAAGGAGTGGACATGGCTCTCCTCAGCCACAGCACAGAGGCCTCTGGGAGGTGTGCTGGTGCTTCCTTTCACTTGAATACAGTGTGGTCAACATGCAATAATGACATGACATTTCCACAATGCTTCGTGGTTCTGAGAGCACTTTACATGAATCCCTGGGAGGTAAGCATTGTAGTTATTATTCCCATTTCACAAATGAGGAAACCAAGGTCATAGGAAGCAGTGAAGGTTTTAATGAGGCCAAGGCCCTGGGTTCAAGTCGCTACTCTGTGATTTACTGGGGGATCTTCAACAAGTGTCCTACCCTCTCTAGGCCTCACTTTTGTCCCCAGTAAGATGAGAGGACTGGATTCAATGACCTCTAGATACACGACCCTCTTGTATACTACCACCTACCCAGGGTCACAGTTAATAAGCATAATAAGGTTGGCCTAACCCTGTTCCAAACCTCTTCTGTGGGAGGATGTGAACCAGGTCTTTGTGAGCCCAAGTCTCCTTCCCGTTTCCCACAGACTCCTGCCTCCAATGGGGAGGGAGTAAAGCTCCTGGCACATCACAACTCGGACAGAACGTGGGGGCCCATGGCTATGTAAAGGCAAGCTGCAGGACAGTGGGCATCCTCACCACAACCCTCCAGTGACAAAAGCCCAACACAAAGGCAGCATCCCCACATCTGTCTGTGCTAGCCACACGTGATGGATGGGGTACACCCAACGTGCTCTCCAGCTTACCTTGGTAATTGGGGATCGGGACTTTGAATGGCTTCGACAAGATACTCCGTATAAACGCCTCCTGCAGGGGGAAGAGGAGTGCATGGCACGTTAGCGGCTGGTCACAGCTACCTCCTGAAAGGGGTACACGGGAGCAAGGCCAGACGGTTTGGCCAGAGCCACTGCCTTCTAAGCACAGAGGAAAATGCAACGACAAGAGCAAACATATTTGGTTCTCTACAGGACCTCCAATGTATTTCACATTCCAGCCAGAAGGTGCAGGGGACAGAGCGAGGGACCTGGAGTCACATTCTGTCTCAGATACTTACTAGCTGGTGTGACCACGGGCAAGTCACCTTACTGCCGCCTGCCTCAGTTCCTGCATCTGTAAAATGGAGCACCTACCTCCCAGTGTCATTGGAAGGCTTGAAAGAGAGATTTGTTAGTCATTTTGCAAAATCTTAAAGTGCCATGTCATCCAGGGCCATCTCTAGTCGTCCTGATCCACTTCTGGCCACTGGACCCAGATGGCTCCAGAGGAGTGAGGCTCGTGACTTTGCACAGCCCTGCCTCACTCAAATCCAATTCATGTGCAAGTCATGGTATCACCTTCCGATGTCACGATCCTCTTCAGTGAAGGAGAAACAACGAAGGGCCATGTGATTATAACTAGTATTATCTGTAATACTCAACAAAGTAGGTGAGTATTCTAGAGGTGGCTTCTCAACCTATCAGTCCCTATGAGAGTGGGGAGGGGCCTTGGCCATCGAATCTGACAGAGGGGAAACGATCTGCTCAAAGGCTCCCAGAGCCCAGCCCAGCCTCTCCTTGCCTCTGCCCTGTCCCTGGAAGGCAGCCAACCCTACTGAGCCTTGCTCCCCTTCTCACCACGCCTGGATGGCATCACCTCTCAGGGGGACACAAAGCATGGCAGCTGCCTGCCCTTTACATGGGCTCTCACACTGGCAATGTGCTTAACATGTTTCACTCCATGATGGATCAGTAGGTACTTGTGGAATTCCTGGGTTAGCCTAACCCTGTTCCAAACCTCTTTTGCAGGAGATGGGCACTCCCAGCCTCTTCTGTGGGAGATGGGCACCATCCATCGGCACACATGAGGGACTCTATAGAAGCAGTGACAGAAAGGCCTGTGGGATTACTAGTCTCTACAATCTGACATAATCTTGGAAGGCTGGTCCTCAGTCGATCACTCCCATGGTGTGCCTTCCCAGGCTGTATGAATCCATTCCGTTTCACTGCATGTCACTCCATCCTTTCACAATTCCTCAAGGCTCCTTCCAAACTTGTTCTACTGTAGCCATGAAGGTCAAGGCCATATTCTTCCCATGTGCAAGATGGAAATAGACTGTGACTTTGTCTGACCTCTCGCCCTGCTTTGTTTTTTGGGGGGATGCAGGGGGACAGCAGGAGTTTGGGAAGAGAAGCACACATCTTCAAACCCCAACCTTGTCCACCATACCAAGTTCTCCACTCCCAGTCAAGGACCCTCCAAGGGAAGAGCAAGCTAGGCAGGGGCTGGCCCATAAACCTTCTTAAACAGCATGCATGGCTGGTTTAACATGAATTCCCCTACAGGTTCCATGTCTAGTAGTCACCATTTCTGATACATCTAGCTTAGGCACATCAATTACCACCTTTTGCCCCAAGACACAGATTTTTCACTGGGACCAGGTGGAATCTCTCCAGGAGCAGCCACTCCAAATGAGGGCTTGGCTCTGTGCCCACCCTGACCCCGGGGGTAATTACAATATTCAATGAAGCGGAGCCCAGTCAGGCAGCTGGTAATGGGAGACCTGGGAGCAGAAGCCCTGAGAGTGATTTTTAAGGAGAATGAAGAATGGTCCAAAGTGGTAATAGGCAAAAAAAACCTCCTCTCGGCTAGAGGGTAGTTCAGGAACAGCAAAGTGAGCCTGTGTCACAGAGGAATTCCTGCTTTTGTACTGCTGGCCTCCTCTTGGCAGACGGCGCTGATTTTCATGAATTTCTAGTAAGCTAATGCATTTTAAATGGCTGCTGCAAAGTCATGAATATATTTCGCTAAAGAGATGGAAAGGGAGTGGGGAGGGCTGAGTGCTCGCTCAGGAAATTAACAAGCTTGCTAAGATTATGAATAGCAATGGGGGGAGGCACGCCACCCCCCTGCAATGCGGCCCCCACTGAAATGTTTCTCACTCAGAAGCAGCATTTTTAACTTTGCAGGATCGCCAAGGAGGCACTGATTCCAGGCTTGTGGGTGTGGGGAGGGGGCTCTCCACCTGACACCCCCCCACAACACAGATTTTTGAGCCCCTTATGCCTTATGGATGCTTTTCATGAAGAGCTGAGCCCCCAGATTCCCTGCCCTATGACCAAACAGTGCTTATGCCCATCAGTGTCCTGCTCAGGAACACTGAGAACCAGCAGCAATCCAGCAGCAAGCAGGAGGGGCGCGTGCCAGGCACTGTGCTCGGTGCAAGAAGTGAGGTGGTCTTCAAGGGGCCTCCATTCTGCATTTATAGATGAGAAAACACCAGGCCCATACAAAGTAAATGCAGTGACAGAGGGGCGGCACAGGGAACAATAACACCAGGGGGCCAGGGAAAGTGAGCTGAGTGTCAAAGGGAGGTCGGAGTCCTGAGAGGCAAAAATGAAAAGGGAGAGCATTCCAGGCAAGGGGAACAGCATAAGCAAGGGCAAAGAGATGGGAAATAGCATGTTATGTGCCAAGAACCCCAACAAGGCCAGTCTGGCTGGAGCAGGAGTGAACGAGAGAGAGGGGTGATCTGGAAGAAGGGCTTTACACACCAAGCAGGAGAGTCTGTATCTGATCTTAAGGCAGGCATCCCAACCCTCTTCAGTCTTCAGTAACCCAATCCAACCCCGCCCCCATCCTCTTCAGTGAGAGGAAGAAAATGCTTCACTTTCCCATGCCTATGCACAAAAGAAATAGAGACTGATTTCAACAGGATAGTAGAATTACTTCCTAATGTTCCCTATGGCCCCTGGGAGTACACCCTTCCCAGGATCGAAAGCACTGCCCTAGGTCTATGAGAAGCTTCCTGAGGGGAGGAGTGACATGATAAGCTTGCAGCTCACAGCGAATGGACCACAGAAGGGAAAGCCGGGCTAGAGACATCATGGTACAAATGGAGAGAAGGAAGTGGTTTAAGGACAAGCCATGGCAAGAGCTTGGTTCTGGAGGGACCACTTGGGTGAGAGCAAGGTGTCCAAGACAACTCCTAGGATATGAACATGGGTGACCAAAAGGATGAGATGCAGAATTAGAAACCACACACCTAGAGAAGAGTGTTGGCTCCATGGGAGCCAAGGACCAAGAATCTAGGAAGGCCTGAGGAAGGAGGGGAGGTCAACAGCATGGAACACTGAGGCAGGGAGGATGCCAGCTAACAAAGATGGGGAGCTGGGGCTCGAGGTGTGATGACAGGGGAAGCGTTGGAACTGTTGAGGGGGAAATTCGAGATCATTGATGAGGGGAGAATGGAGAACCACAGCACTCCTGAGTGGCTTCCTCCTTCAGCAGCACAATGACAGGAGAGAAGGAGGGGGTGGTAGAAGTAAGGAGGCAGACAGCTTTGGGAAGGTCTGAGGAAGGAAAGTGATAGAAGGACAGCTCTGAAGCCTGGAGCTGGGGCTCTCATGGTGGAGCGATTGGGCCATCCTAGATTAGGGGGTTGGGGGACTCCCAGACAGCCCTTCTCTCAGGCTCAAAAGCATATTGGGCTGGGTGTGAGCCAGACACAGCATCCCTGTATCTAAGGTACGGTCTAGGTTTGACATGCCCAACGTGTATCTTCAGCCCTGCCTCCTGCCCTTCTCACAAAAACAACAGCAAAGGACGACAAGCACCCAGGAAGGAAGTGGTCAGAAGCCCTGATTGGTCATAAGTCTAATGACAATGCAGCGAAAAGTCAGATTGCTGCCAGTTGCCAGCCAAGTTGCTGGACAAAGTCAGGAGCCCTGGGTCAGGATCGTTAAGGCATGACCAGCCATCCTTCCAATATGATGTCCAATTGGCCCTGAAACAGATGCCCTTGGTTTGGGAACTGGGGGCTCCATTATACACATCACCCTGTAATGGGAATGCAAATTTTTAAGATCTTCCCTGCCCCTAGGCTAAAGTGCACCTGGAGCCTGGGGTGGGAGGCTTGTTTTTCAGTAGATACTTTTTGATTAGCCAGTAGGTCCAGAAGGTTGTTACATTCTCTGAGCCAGGAGAAGGCTATATAAATCCTGATTTGAGGCTTTGATTTGGGGCTCACTTTGAGAAGTGTTCTGTGATTCGATCAGATGAGACTCTGGGAAGCCGTTGTTGAGAGCCCCCCGGCTTTGAAAAACCCAGATGTTGATTTGGTATGGATCTAATGGTTAGACAGTTTGGAAACCTGTCATTTGATCTGTTTCTCTGTCTTGACAATTCTGTCTGTAAACTCTGAAGTTCGGGGTGCTGACCTTTTTCCCCTGAACTAGGTAAACGATACATATTTGATTGATTAAAGTAAGCTTGTTAACCCATTTTGAGTTGCTTTCCTTTATCACAGCAGATCTAAGAACCTGTGTTGGCAGCCACCCTAGGGACGCTGGGGTGCTTGCTGATACACACCCCCAACCCCAAACACACATACCTACCCATCACATGCCCCACATCACCCATGTCACACACCCATGGCCCCACACATATGTAAGCGTGCACACACACACACAAAATGGAAGAGCCCAGCTCATGTTCCTCTGCCCCCAGTTCCTGTCTGTGGCCTAGTCAGAAACCCCTCCCCACATGGCTTACATGTTGGCTGCTGTCCAGGCAGTGCGGCCGATTAGTTAGCTGAGTCAGGGGTTTCCGAAAAGGTGACAAGAAACTGTCCCGGCTATTCACCTCGCTGCTCGATTTCCGCCTCTTAGGAGTCTAGGAGAGAGAATCAAGGCCCCGATGGGCCCACTGTATGACTGGGATGTTGATAAGTAGCAAGTGAGGAAATGGGGCTGCCCGAAGGGGCCAAATGGTCAGCACCAGCCTTGGGTCTTCCCGTCTGTCCGTGGCAGCTTCACAGGGCAGGGACATCCATCAGAGCTAACAAGACCTCAACTAGGAATAGAAGAGTGAGGGCCCTCTGTGCTCAACCACCCATGCAGTCATTCTGCTCAGGGCGGGTGGGGATGGGGGTTGCTGCCCAACTGCTGAGGGGGCAGCTTCCCTCCAAGGGCCACCTGGATTTGTGATCTGTGATGGCCACAACACAGGCCCAGGAGGGGCCTCCGCCTTCCTTTAGCAGTTCGTCCCCTTTATTGAGCACCTACTATGGGGAGGTGCTCTGCTCAGCACAGGTTGCCCCCGTCTCCTGGAAATACAGGAAGGATACTCCCCCATAGGATTTCTCATCAACGAAACTCCCTCAAGGGCCAGAGACCAGCCCTCTGCAAGGTGTGGAGTTCAGGAATCCAGGAGCCACCCACCAGCTTGTCCCAGAGAAGGCTGCATTGCCCCGAGGGGACGACGGGGTCATGCTGGGGGAAGGGGATGTGTTTCACACTGGGCCTGGGTACAGGCCAGAACCTAAAGCTGCCAGATTTCAAGCTGGCCAGAATAAAGTCAACCCAACCCATGGCTATTGTGCAGCTCCTGCAGTGGGCAGGGTTATACTGAGGTGAGGGAGAAGGGGGCAGGATACCAACAGTACAGGAGAGATGGAGCTTCTATATTCTATCCCCTTCCTGGACCATGCCCCCATTCTAGCCCAGGCTCTGCTCCTGGTCTTCAATGGCCACCCAGGCTGGACCTCCCCCCAGTGACTCTTCTAGTCCACTCTGTCTGCAATGCCCTCACCATCCTTCCAGGCCTCCTACCTTGAGCCCCTTCCTTAAGCCTTCACCTCTCTGAGCTCCTAGAGCACTTCCTGCCCTCCCTTCTCCATCCCCTCCAAGGCGCAGCCCTACACCTCCTCTTCACCCATTCTCATAAGTATCCCCACCAACCAGCCCCCCATCTCTGCCTGGCCTTTGGTCCCACTATCACCAGCTGCTACTGGACACCGCAAACTGGATATCCAGCTAATGCCCATTCAACATGTCCAGATTGAACGATCTCTCCTTCTTCCCCAATTCTCTCCTCTTCTGCCAAAGGCATGCCCATCCTTCCAGGCTCTCAGGTCCATAAACCCTGTGTTCTCTCGGAGCCCGGTTTCCCCCTCTCCCCGGCCCTCCCCGCTTCCTCCTTCTGGAGCTCTCCCTCCCTCTCTCCTCCTCTCTGCTCCTGGAGCTCTCCATCTCTCAGCCCCTCCGAGGGCCCCCCCCCCCTTTCCCCCTACAATGTCAGTCATTTGTCAAATCCTGCCATTTCCACATCTCTCAAATCCAAGCCCTTCTCTCTGCCTCAAATCTCCATTCTAATCCATCCTTCACTCAACCACAAAAATGATTTTCCTAAGACACAGGTCTGACCATATCACCCCCTACTCAATAAGATCAAATGTAAAACCCTCTGTTCAGCATTGGAAGCTCCCTCACCCAACTCCCCTCTCTCCTCCATTTCCAGCCTTCTTACACCTGACTCCAGGACTCACCACTGGGATTCACTGACACCCACCCCCAGACTGTTCCACAAACAAGGCCCTCCACCTAGTGGCTCCAGGCATTCTCTCTGGCTGCCCCTTCCCCAAGCCCAGCCTCCTGGCTTCCTTCTACAGGAAGCCTTTTTTAATCCTCTTAATTCTAGTGCTTTCCCTCTATTGATTGCTTCCAATTTATCCAGTCTGGGTTGCCACTGTTTGTTGTCCAGTCACATCTGACTCATCATAACCCCATCTGGGGTTTTCTTGGCAGAGATACTGAAGTGGTTTGCCATTTCTTCTCCAACTCACTTTACAGATGAGGAAACTGAGGCAAATGGGGTTAAGTGAGTTGCCCAAGGTCCTACAGCCATTACAAGTCAGAGGCTGGATTTGAACTCAGGAAGATGACAGCAGCCCCAGAGCTCTATCCACTTCACCCAGCTGCCCACAACCTTGTCTGTAGCTTGTTTCTACACCCCATCAGACTGTGAATTCCCCAAAGGAGGGAATATCTAGTGCCTTTTTTATATCCCCAGTTATAGAGCACAGCACCTGGCATACTGTAGGTGCTTAATAAATGCTTACTGAGAGCCAAGATTAAAGTCCAGTCCTTCCCCACACTGCAATGCCTTTTGGAAACAAAATCTCATTTCCTGGCACATGAAACCTCCCAAATCCAGGCATTTTCTCTGGCAGTGCCCATGCCTGGCATGTCCTCCCTCTGCCAGAGGCCTCCTGGCTTCCCCAGTTTCCTCCAACTCTCACGCTGCAAGGAACCTTCCCTGTCCCTCTTTAGTATCTAAGATTATTTCAAACTTCCGCCATCGCACATTTGTGCATGCATGGTAAGTTCATTTCATCCCCCCATTAGACTGTGAGCTCCTTGAGGGCCTGGCACAAAGGAAGAACTTAATGAACTACTGCCTGGCCTGGATTTTCTGACACAGCCTGTGGATGTTCACAGGTGCCCGGGGCATGACTTATGAGAAGGACACAAAGGAGCTAGGCCTTACCACCGACTCTGGGTGCCAGTCTTCTTCATCTGAGGCACTGCCCTCAGACTTCCTCTTGGCCAGCTGACTTGGAGCCAGGCTCCTTCTCTGCAAGAAGAAAAGGACAGAGGTCTACATCAGGCTCTAGGTTCTGCCTCTGTGTCACCTTAAGGCAAGGAAACAAAGGTGGATTCAGGTGCCCCAAGGAAGACAAGGCAGCTACCTGTATGGTCAGTACTCACCATCCTGACTCCACATTCAGTAGACCCTTAGGTCCCCATGGATCTCAAGGCCTTGAGAAGTCTATGGGCTGAGAGATCTGAGCCTATGAGAAGGGATGACAATGGTGGTTGGCAAGAGGCATGTCCCACTAAGGAGATGTGCATTCAGAACCGGGAAGAGAAAAGTAAGTGGAGGAAAAGATGAAGACTGGGAAGAATCGCTGGCTCCTAAGTTATCAGCAAACAGGGCAGCAATCACTCAATGAAAAGGTACTAAGGCTCCTAGGATTATGATATTCAGAGCTCAAAGGGGGCCCAGAAGTTACCTGGTCCAAACACTTTATTTCACAGATAAGGAAACAAACCCAGAGAGGTTAACTGATAGAATGCAAATTGCTTGGGGTTTTTGTATCCCTGATGCCTAGCATAGTATTTGCTAGCTGATCCATTAAGGTCCTTGTTCAAGATGACCCAGGTAGTACTGAAGGCAAGATTTGAACTCAGATTTTCTGACTGCAAAATCAGTGCTCTCCCTTGAGCAGTTACGCTGGGTTTTTCTAGGTCACACTGGCTAACAGCAGCTATCCCCCAATGTTCTGTCTCCGGCCATCATTCCCCTCTATGTCATCTACCCTGCTTGGAGATCTCATCAGCTCTCATGTCTGTACACAAGATGGTCAGGTCTATTTATCCATCTGGAAGCTCTTCCATGACCTCCAGTCTCAAAGAAAGCTTCCACCACCTGCTGGCAATCTCAGATGGGCCGTCCTGAAGATGTCCAAAACCCCCTCCCCTATTCCCATTACTATACACCCTCCCCCCAGGCCCTTGTGCTGAAAGGCTAGGAGTCGTCCAGGCCTGTCCACTTCACGTCTATGGCTTCTCCTGAATATGCCCCCCCCTCCTCTGACACTGCCCCCACCCTGGGGCAGGTCCCCATCACCTTGCACATAGACCATGGCAATAGCTGCCAGTGGGTCTGTCTGCCTTAGTTTCCCCCACTTCCCTCCTCCCTCCATTCAGCCACCAGAGTGATTTTCCTAAAGCTCAGGTCTGATCATATCACTCTCTCCACACTCAGTAAACTCCAGTGTCTCCCTATGGCCTCCAATCGCCCCGATTCAAGGCCCACCACAACCTAGCCCCTTTCTCCCTTTCCAGTCCTTCCACCGGTGCCACTGGCCTCTTGGCTCTTTCTCAGCCAGGACACTGTCTCCAGCCTCAGGAATTTTCCCTGGCTGTGCCCCATGCCGGGAGCACTCTCCCTCCACCTCCTGTCTTCCTTCAAGTCTAGCCTCAAACCCGCCTCCCTCCTGGCGCCTGCCCCTCCCGCGACCCCTGCTTCTCCTGCACGTTTTAAGTGCATAGGGGCTGGCACACTGCCTCCTTGGACCTGGAGCCCTCTCGGGCGGGACCGTACCCCCTTAGCATAAGTCTAGCACACAGTAGGCGCTTACTCAGTGCTTGTGGGCCGGCTACAGTCGCCCCAGGCGCTGGGGACCACTCCAGGGGCCCTCAGGCTGCTTAGGGCCCCGGACTCTGGCGGACCACTGGTGTGTGGTGCGTGGAAGAAAGCAGGGGCCGGGCCTGGGTTCAAATCCTGCCCCTGACAATAAGCGGCTGGCTGTCAGGCCCTCCCCCCTCTCCCGGCCTCAGTTTCCCCAGTAGTCAAGGGTCGGGGGGGGGCGTCCTCGAAGACCTCTGGGGCTCCCCTCCCAACTGCGGACCCACGACCCCACGTCCTTCCCTCACCCCGAAGCCTGTAAGAAGCGCCCTGCTCTCGGTCGCGATCCCGGTCCCACTCTCAGTCCGCTCCCAGGCCCGGCCCTGGCCCCGGGGTCATCCCGCCCCGCACTTCCGGCCCCACGTTCCCGCACCCCTTAGTTACCACTTCTAGTCGCTCACAGCACCCGCCGGAGCCCGAATTCCCGCCCCCGCCGATCTCAGCCAATCGGGTGGCGGCTTACCCAACGCGGTCTCCCATTGGCTGCGTCTTCAGCAAGCGTCACTGGCTGGGGGCGGGGCCGAAGGGGCTCTGGGCGGGAGCAAGGGACGAAGGTGGAGCCGTGGGGTGACGCAATGCTCAGGCGCAGATGGAAACTGCGGTTAGGCGGTGGACCAAGGAATCTTTACCTGGGAAGCGTCCTTGCAGAGAGGCTTACTCGCCTGCTGCCCGCTCTGAGCTTGTGAACGTTCGCTGCCGCCAGTTCGCACCACAGACGGGACAGAAAACAGAGACTTCTTTCCTTTCCATTTCCTTCTGTCCTGTCCCCCTGCCAGGCAATTATGGGAGACTAGGAAGACACGTGATATTAGGATATTAGGATGTAATTAGGATAACACGTGAGAGTAAGGGCTACCTGGAAAGCAGCTTGGGTTCCCTTCCTTCTCTAACACGTCCTATTTGTGTGACTTTGGACGAATCACTTTTCACCTCCCTGGGTCTCAGTTTCCTCCTCTGTAAAATGAGGAGATTGGACTATTTGGTTTCTATTGGGGTTAAGTGACTTGCCCAAGGTCACACAGCTATATTTTTGTGTTAAGTGTCTGAGGGCGGATCTGAACGCAGGTTCTCCAGACTCCAGGGCCGGTGATCTATTCACTGCGCCACCTGGCCGCCCCACCATTTTTACACTTATGGCAAAGGAGCATCACGCAATATCTCCCAGAAGCAAAGGAGGGAGGTTGCAGTCAATCTGCTTACCTGAGGGACTCTATCTGAGCCTGCGCTTCCACTCTGTGTGCCACTCTTGGAAGTCGTAAGCCTTTGGGGACTACCAGGGGTCTTAGACTGAGAATACCAGAGTGCTGGTTAGTGTTGACTCTTTCACCACCCCCGAGCCCTGCCCTTTTTATTCTGTTGGACATCACAGGTGCTCAGTCCAGCAACGTGCAGTGCCAAGACTGCTGGTTTGGTTAGAGCACCTGGTTTTGAATATCTGTTCGTTCACTTGCTACCTTACAACCTTAAGTAATTAATCACCCTGTGCCTCGGTTTACTCATATGTTAAGAGTCAAAATTTCCCCAGATGTAAAATAAAGTCGTCCTTCCAGCTTTGTATCCATTATTCTGACTTTAACTTACATATTGTCATCAAGAGATTAGAGATTGAAATAAATCAAAGATCTTATCCAAAGAAACCAATGATATCTTTCTTTAAAAATAGATTTGTGTTTATATGTTTTATTTTCAAACAGCCTAAATTTCCCTCTGTATCCCTCCCCCTTCCCAGAGAGATATTCCTTATAATAATTTTTTATAAGACTGAAAAGAAGAAAAGAATAAAATTCAACAGGAGTTTAAGAGAATCGAATGGAGGGAAATATTCAATTGAAATCATGACTGTGAATGTGAATGGGATGAACCTGTCCAAAAAAAAACAACAAGAAAAAAATAGAATGGATTAGAAAGCACCATCTAACAATGTTTTACAAGAAATTGACTTGAGACAAATATTTACACAGAATTAAAATAAAGGACTAAAGCAAACATATTATTCTTCATCTGAACTCAGAAAAGCAGGGGAAGCAATCACGATCTCAAACAAAGAAATAGAAAAAAAAAAAAGTAACCTTAATTAAAAGAGACAATCAGAGAAACTCCATTTTGTTGAAAGACATTATAAAGTAGACAGTGTTACTTCAATACTTATCATGTGGAATATGAATGGAATAGCACCCAAATGTTAAAGGAAAAGCTAAGCAAGTCATAGGAAGAAATAGAGTGAAACTTTAATACTAGGAAACCTCAGTGTACCCCCTTTCAGAACCAGGCCAAACTGATTAACACTGGGAAAAATAATCTGACAATATATGATCTATATATGCAATGTTCCATACCCATAGACCCCAGTCTCTTCAGAGTATTAGGTGGAAATTCAAACTTCTCAAAGTTGAACCTCTTCTTCAATCTTGTTCTTTATACTTTCACAACATTCATTTCCATTTGTTTTGTAGCTGTTCGTAAATTTACACCGTTGCGGTCATTGCGTATACTGTAACCCCAGATGCTGCTTGTTTCACGTTGTATCAGTTCATGTAAGTCTTTGCCTGCTTCTCTATTCTATTTCTTACAGAACAATAATATTGCATTACATTCATTTGCCACAGTTTCTTTAGTCGTTTGCCAATAGATGGGCATCTTCTTTGTTTCCAGTTTTTTCCTAGTACAAAAAGTGTTACAATAAATATTTTAGTGACTATGGAACCCTTCTTGTTAATGACCTCCTTGACCTATATGCCTAGCGGTGGAATCTGTAGGTCAGAATGTCTGGACATTTTAGTTACTTTCTTTGCATCATTTCAATTTGCTTTGCAGAATGTTTGGACCAAGTTGTAGCTCCACCAACAATGCATTAGTGTGCTGGTCTTTTCACAATATTTCCAATGTTGACCATTATCATCTTTTGTCATCTTTCCACAATTTTAAAATGTGAAGTAAAACCTCAGGGTTGTTTTGATTTTCATTTCTCTGGTTATAGTGATTTGAGCAATCTTTCATATATATGGTTGTTGATAGTTTGCAGTTTTGTCTTTTGAGACCTGTTTGTTCCTATCCTTTGGCATCTCTGTGTTGGGGACCAAAAAGCCTTAATTATTAAATCCTATGGGGGGGGTTTTCTTCCTGGTCTTCAGCCTTATTTTCCTCTCTGCTGTATTTGTCACTCTTTACTAGTCTCTTCTCCTAGCTACTCTCCTCTAAATCTCCATGGCCTTACTCTTGCCTCTCCTCCTACCTGTAGTCTGACTACTCATTCTCTCTTTTCTTGGGTCATCTCTCCTGTAATGTTCTATCTCTCTGGGTGTACATCATGGCTCTGTCATGGGCCCTATTCTTTTTGCATATTTTCTTTCTCTTAGTAATCACAACTGCTTACCTGGGTTTAATTATCAACTCTATGTAGATACATAAATATATGTATGATGTTGTTGTTCATCATTTAGTTGTGTCCAAGTTTTCATGATCTCATTTGGGGTTTTCTTTTTGCCTTTTGGAGGGCAATTGGGATTAAGTAACTTGCCCAAGGTTACACAGCTAGTTTTTTTGTGTGGGTGTTAAGTGTCTGAGGCCAGAACCAAACTCAGGACCTCCTGACTCTGGGGCCAGGGCTTTACTCACTGCGCCACCTAGCCGCCCTCATTTGGGGTTTTCTTAACAAAGATTCTGGAGCAGTTTGACATTTCTTTCTCTAGCTCATTTTACAGAAAGCTGAGACAAGTAGGGTTAAGTGACTTGCCCAGGGTAACACAGCTAATGTGTCTGAGGCTGAATTTGAACTCAGGAAGATGAATCTTCCTGATTCCCAGTCTAGCACTCTATCTGCTTTGCCACTTAGCTGCCTATATATGATTAATAGCTGGAATGTATACAGTACTTTAAAGCTTGCAAAGTATACTAATATTTCATCTTACGTAGACCATCTGTGAATTCTGTGAAGTAGGTGTCTCCTTTGAAGAAAGTCTTATGAAGAATGTCTCATTTTTAGAAGTGAGAAAATCGAGACATTCAGAGGTGAAGTGACTTA
Organism: Petaurus breviceps papuanus; assembly: GCF_028583685.1. Taxonomy (NCBI): domain Eukaryota; kingdom Metazoa; phylum Chordata; class Mammalia; order Diprotodontia; family Petauridae; genus Petaurus; species Petaurus breviceps. The sequence goes on from NW_027185852.1 coordinate 29,157,818, forward strand.
CCCAGAGTCACACAGCTAGGAAGTGTCTGGGGCAGGATTTGAACTCGTCTTCCTGCCTCCAAGTCTAACCCTCTACCCCTAAACAAACCTAGTTTCAGTCTCTCTCTTGAGCTCCAGTCCTGCATCACCAACAGCCTATTGAACATTTCATACTGGATAGCCAGTTAAAGACATGTTAAAGACCTTAGATTAAAAAGGTCAAAGTCAACTACTGCATCCAAAGTCATCTCTAGTTGTCCTGATCTATACTGTGCCACTGGACCCAGATGGAGAAAGTGAGGCTGGTGACTTTGAACAGCTCTGCCTCACTTAAATCCAACTCATTTGAATGTCTTGGCATCACCTCCCTGATGTCAAGGTCCTCTTTGAGTACAAAATAACAACTGGATAACCTGGAGAGATCTCAGACTCAACTTACTATTTTCAAAACAGAACTCACTCTTTCTCCACAGCCCTGAAACTCACCTGTCTACTGAAGGTCCTCATTTTTGTTAAGAGCCCCACCATGTCCCAGGGGCAGACCCTTAGCATTATTGCCTCACTCTCCTTCACCCCATACAACCAATCAGTTGCTGAATCTATTTCTCACCCCCTTCACATGTTACATGTTCTATGGATGCCTAGAAAAAGTGCAAGCAGTCAATAGTCAAGAAATATTTAAAGCACCTACTATGTGCTAGGTAGGCACTGTGCTAAGACAGTCCCTGCCCTCAAGGAGCTTATAGTCTAATAGGGGAAGACAACACATAAAACAAAGTGGAAAAGGGAGGAGAGGTACCAATAAGGGAGGTGGGTTAGAGAAGGCAGAGAAGTCCCAAAGGAGTGCAGCCAGATGGGAAAGGAGGGGAGATCTGAGTTGAGCTTCCTCCTTAAAGGAAGTCCTGGAATTCCTAGTTCTACCTTCAATCAGACGGGAAGTGGGTAGGGATGAGGTGGAGTCCCAAGACTGATGGGATCTTGGCAGGGTGATGAGATTACCCCTACAATATTAGGGCATTATGGAGAAGTCCTAGATGGCCCAAACTAGGTGAGAAATGAGGAGTAAGTGCATCAGCGGGAGCTCAAGAACTATCTATGGTTCTTAGCAAATATGGACAGCAAGGGTACTTTGAACTGGGATCATCTTCTCTGAGAGGCCCACCTTATGGGTAGGTGGCTACCCCAGGGGTACAAACAAAAAGTCCTATATTCAAAGCTCAAAAAATAAAAATTCACAAATAGATGATGAGGGAATCATAGCTGGATGATTATTCATTTGAAAAAATAATCTGGTGATTTTCATGGATTGTAGGCTCAAAAAGTAACAATGGCAGCCAAAAAAAATGCTAATGTGATCTTAGAGCCTGGCTTGAGAGGCATTGTGTCTATGTTTCTCTGATGACAATGAGTGCTAGATATCTGTGCAATGTCAAGAGACAAAGGCAGAAGCAGCAAAGCTCCCTGAGGGAGAGACAGGCAGGTCAAACCCCACTGCCACTGTGATCAGCATCTCTCTCAGGCCCTGACAGCGACAAGCCAAGAGCCTTGGAAGGATCACTGCTCCCAGCTCCATGCCCTCAGCTACTATCCAGAGAAGATGCGACCTTGTACACATTGGCTTCTGCAGACCCAGACAAGAAAGTTCCTATCCTCAATGCCCCGGGCCCTGTCAAATGGTTCTACAATGGAAACTTATATGATTTTTATCAGGGGAATTGGGACACTAAAGAGGCAGCAGGACCATCTACCGTATGGACCATGGGGCCTTTCCATCTCACTCACAGCTGAAACCTTCCCTATGTGTTGTTGCTGCAAAAGAATAAGAGCTCCCTTACCTACCTGTGTCCTGAGAGCAGGGCCCAGCTTACTTCTCCCCTTATATCCTCAGCTATTAGCACAATGTTTTGTCCATAGTAAGCACTTAACAAATGCTTCATTCATTCATTTGTTCATGAAATACTAAGGTCTCCAAAGCACTGAAATTGAGAATCACTCAGAGACAACAGAGAGGAATAGAGTGGGTGTGAATGGGCTGAAATACATCCCAAATATGGTATTATGCTAGAGAGAGAGTGAAAAGGACCTCATCACAGAAATGTATGACTGAAAAAAGAAAAAAAAATGAGTTAGGGAATGATTAAACAACACTCCCAAGTGGGCCAGAACTAGATTAAACTGTAATTGGATAATATTTAACAAAATAATTAAAAATACAAAAGAACGTAATGTTAATCTCCTTCTGTATGGTTCAACAGCCTCTGTTTCTACTTGACTTTGATGCCACTGGTTTAGCTGGAGCAGAGGGACAATGGTGAGGAATGCCAGCCATATCAGAAGGGGATAAAGGATTAGGTTTTTTCTGCTTGGTCCTAGAGGGCAGAACCAAGAGCAATGAGGGGGAAGACAATGCTGACAAGTTGTTCCATGGGTGGTGATGGAATCCCCTCAATGGAGGCTTTTCAGCCGAGTCTAGAGGATTCCTGCTCAGGTACAGACTGGACTTAGTACTACCCAACCTAGCTGGGCCCTTCTCCCTAGCAGGGACAGCTAAGTACTCTGCACATACTCAAAAGGACCGGGTTCTTTGGCCAGTCCCTGTTACCCTCAGCATACACTCTTGGCTTCCTGCTGGCTCAGGGTGAGAGTCCCTCACCTGTTACACCCTTCATTCTTACCTCTCACTGCCTGGATGACCTTGGGCAAGTCACTTCCAGTTAGTGGGCCTTAGTTTACTCATAAAATGAAGGGGCTGGATGAGCTGGACTCAGGTTCCTTCTGATTCTTGACCTAGGATTCTAAGATCTCACTTCTTTTCCTCCTTCCCTCTGTCCCTCACCCACACTAGATCCTCCTCATCATTACCTCCTGAAACCCTCATCTTAACCAGTCTCATGTTAGGGGCTTGAGACTCTGGTGACTGGCCCCCTTCCCTGGAGCCCACAGGGGGAACCCTGAGTCAGGGGGCCCATGTGAGGGTAATCAACCCTAGGGTGGAGGTAGGGACAGGACAGTGGACAGTGCCTAGAGCTATGAACCAAGGAGCCAGACTCTACCCCAGGCTTCCAGGGGTGCACTGAAATCCCACAGATCCAGGGCCCTTTTCTCTCTGCTGTCTCCCAGACTCAGGGCTCCCCCTTTCTGCTGCTTGGACTCCAGAAGTTCTCCCATTCCAGCTGCACCCAAGAGAGCTCCTAGGCACTACCACCAGACTTAGGGACACTAGATAGGAGGAAAAATTGGAGCACATGGATGGAAAGTACCAGAAAAGACAGAGGATGTGTGTGTGTGTGTGTGTGTGTGTGTGTATGTGTGTGATCAGAGCAGGAATTGTCCCTTCTATGAGAGTAGGCAGAAGTCTGATTTAGGTAGAAGAACCCCTCCTTCCCCTCTCAGACAAGAGATCCCCCCAATTCTAGTTCTTTTGTGTTCTGCCCTGTATGCTCAGACTACAACTAGAGTGCTGGCTGCACTCCTGGACACCAGGGTTTAGGGAGAACACTGGTGTGTCCATAAGAGGGCAGCCAGGCTAGAAAAGGGCCTTGAGTCTCCTTCATTGGAGCTGACTGCTGCAAGCAATGGGGGAGATGACCATCCCAGTCAGCCCTCCACCTCAGCTGTTCATACAGCTTTTTTTTTTCTTAAAGAGCTGTCCAGACATGCTCTCACCCAACCATCCTAAGGAGAGCTGTATATGCTCCCTTTTCAATACGTGGCATTCCTTAGAGACCTGGGGGCAATGACCTATGGACTCATAGACCTAGGAAGGCATGGAGCCCACCCTGGACCTGAACAAGATTCCTCTCTATGACATTCCTGCCAGTGAGCATTCTGCTCCTCCTTGGAGACCTAGATAGAACAGAGGCTCAGAGCCTTGCCTCCAAGAACTTTCAACTTGTAATATTTTGGATAACTGTATTTCACTCTAATTAGTTTCCTTGGTAATCCTGCATAATTCACTTTTTGCATTTAAAAAATTTTCTTCTGAGAAGGGCTCAAGATGCTTCACCAGATTGCCCAAGGGGCCACAGGTACAACATGAAGGTGAAAAACCTCTGCCCTACAGGGAAGCTCACTTTTTTTTGGAGGCCATCAGTGTGTGACTTGCCCAGAGTCACAGTTAATATTTCTGAGGCCGCACTTGAACTCAGGCCCTGAAAACTCACCACCTCTAGAGGAAGCCCATTCCACCCCACTGGAAAACCAGAACTAATGGGCCAGTTTTTCCTTGCTTGTCCTTCCCTCTAACTTCCCCACCTGGGCTCTGGTCCCAGTTCTACTCTCTGGGGCCAAGGACACAGCAGTCCTTCAGATGGTTGAAGACCCAAATCCAGTTGCTCTCCCTCCCCCCACCCAGGTCTTCTCTTCTCCAGGATGACTGAATGCCCCTGGTCCTCTCTTCTCATAAGGTCTCATCTCCTGTCCCCTCACCCTCCTCGCTGACCTCATGTCACTCTTGAGGCTGGACTCAACTGGGGGAGCAGTTTGAGAGGTGTGGGGAGACAGACAACGGGAGAATGGAGGTAGGAGAGGATTAAGTCAGGAGCGGGGAGCCCCCATGATATCACAAGCTGTCTCCCAGCTTCTGACCCCTCCCCAACCTATTGCTCAGAAAGGATAGCGAATGGTGCCTGCCCCCTGGTGGCCAGACTCTGCCATGCCGGGAGGGGGTGGAGTTGAAACCCAGGTAGAAGGGAAACTCCCCTGACAACTATAGCAGGATAGGCAAGAGAGGGGAAAGGGAATAAGCATTTGTAGCACCTACTCTGTGCTAGGCACTGTGCTAAGCGCTTTTAATAGAGATTATCCATTGGATCCTCCCGACAGCCCCGGGAGGTGGGTATATTTATTATCCCCATTTTACAGTTGAGGAAGCAGAAGCACCCAGAGTAAAGTGACTTACCCAGGGTCACACATCTAGTCAGTAATCTGAGGCTGGATTTGAACTCAGGGCTTCCTGACTCCATGATCAGTGTTCTATCCACTGGGCCACCAGCTGCCTCTGGTGGCTGGACATCTCTCCTATGAGCTGAGGCTCTTGTCTGGGCCCTCTTGGGACTGGGTGTTGGAGTCAGGCTTTATGGGAGCTGAGCTTGGGCCCTTTGGCCAGAGAAGTCCCCATTATTCTCTTCCTGGCCTGTCATACAGATAGGTTGATTTGTCTGGGCCACTTTCCACCTTCCACAGTGCCAACCTTACTCATAGGCACCAAACTCAGCTCCACTCAGAATTAGCCTGAAATCAAACAAGGACCTAGGCCCTTGGGCACTGTGACTTCAGCTCCTTCTCCTTGCCTTAGTCTACCTTCTGGCAGGTCCCCATGGGAAATTTATGGACAGAGGTTTTTCTCCAGTCTGTGGTGCCCTCTCAGGCACCCGACCATCCTTAGGAGGGGACTCAGAATCCCTCACCCATCAGAAAGACAGAGACAGATGGACACACAAATCAGAGACAGAGACATACACAAGTCAGAGAATAAAAAACAGAGAGACGTGTCAAATGGAGCAGAATCACAGAGATCAAGACACCCCATCAGCCTCAGTTTTGAGAAAGTAGACAAAGAATCTTCACTTTGACAGCTGAGACAGAGGGAGATGGAGTTGGAGGTGCACAGAAGACAGACAGACTGGGCAGTGGGCAGCTGGTGCCATGTGGGCAGAACAGGCTCAGGCAACAATGGACTTTATTGAGATGGAGTATTGTGAGCCTTTCTCCCTCCCCGCCTCTCCTCAGATAACCTAACCCTCCCTCCCCCCACACTGAGGCTCAAACTCCATGGCACTGAGACTGGACAGAGAGACCAAGGGTCATGAACTGGCATACGAATGGTGTGGATGGGTGGGTGGCAGGAGAAGAAGACGATCAGGTCAGGCCTGAATCCTGCATCTCCTCCCCACTGTGGGCAGGAAGAGAACACCAGCACAAGGTTCCTCCCCAACTGCTGGTGAGGTTGAGAACAATAGGAAATGAGGCTCCCCCTGGCAGAAAGTCTTGGGGTATTACTCCTAAGAAGAGGGAGCCCATGGGAAGTAGGGCCTGTAGCTCCATGAAGGGACAAGGAGAAGTTTGGCCACCAGGAAGTGATGTTGACCCGATCTGGCGTTCCAATCCTACAGTCAATGGGAAGATATAGTCCCCAGGTAGTGGGTTTGGGAGGTGGCCTCCTACCTCCTCCATAGACAGAGATGCTATCCCTGATGCAGGGAAGGGGTGAGTCACCACTCAGCAAACTAGGTGACTTTGTGACTTTGTAGAGAATGGGGAGGAGCTTCCACACTGGCTCCTCCCACCCCCACCTAATAGCTGGGGGAGTCTAGCTTGGAAGGCAGGGGAACACTAACACATTTCTGGCACCTATCCCACCAGCCTCCCCTAAATCAGGCAGGGCCTTCACTAGGTCAATGATGCCATCTGACTGACTTCCTGAAGCAGGGGGAATGGACATAGGAGACAGTACCTCTAGTGAGGAAAGAGCTGGGGGAGAGGGAGGCTGGCCTGAGGAACATCTTGGGGTCTAGTTTCCAATCTCTTCCCACAGGCCTTGAGATCTTAAATTTAAATTTAAAGCCAGAAGGGACCGTTGAAACCATACTGTCTCCTCAGTTCAGAGAACGAAAGGAAGGGTCAGACCAGGGGAGACGAGAGGCCTGGGCTGCTACAAGAACGTCACGTCATCCTGACACTGTCCCCAGTACCAGTGGGCCCCATAGCTGAGGCCAGACCTGGCATCCTCAGGGACCTCCTCTCCAGGAGGCTTCCGCCCAGACCTGGCCCCCAACGCTGTATTGGCCTCTGTCCAGGACCTCTCTTCTGAGGGAGGAGCCTTTGTCCAGGTCATGCCAGGTGGAGGATGTCGGCTGCCAGCCTCGGAGAGCCCCTCATCATCGGGCTCAGCCCCAGAGGCCAGTGTGTCCAGGTAGCTGCCGATAGAGACGCTGTCCAGCCGATCCACAGCTGCAGCTGTGGTGGTGGTTGGGGTGGGGTCCGGCAGGCTCTCCCAGCTGCCTCGGTGGGAACAGGCTCCTGGGCTGCCCCCTGTCAGGCTGTACTGGCTGCTGGTGAGGCTGCTACATCGGCTAGCCAGGGCTCCCCGCTCTTCTAGCAACCAACGCACGGCCTCAATGCCCTCGTTCACTGTGACAAGTTGCTGCAAGATCTTCACGTCGATGGCTCGAAGGTAAGCCTGGGGAGTGAGGAAGAGAGAGGAAGGGGCTGCAGGCTGAGTCCAGGAAAGGAGGACAAGGCCAGTTTCTAAGTTGGGAAGGCCACCCCATGGGGCAGGGCAGGAGTCAGAATCACAAGTCTTTTTTTTTGGAGGTCTGAGTTAACATGCAAGCTATGTGACCTTTGGGCAAGCCACTACCCCCACCCCATACACACACCCCCTGACTCAGTTTGTTCATCTTCAAAAGAGTGGAGTAGATTGGTCTGTAAGTTCCCTTCATGGCCTAACATTCCCTGAGTCTAAATCACAGAATCACAGCAGCTCAGAGATGGAAAGCACCTGTGTGGCATCAAACCCAATCTAGATATCATCCCTTACAAGCAGTCAGCCAGCCTCTGCTTAGAGACCCCCACGGAAGGGGAGCTCACCACCAAAAACCACCTCCAGAGGGAGTCACTTTGGGACAGTTCTCAGGGTTAGGAAGTTCTTCCTACCATCCAGCCTCAATTGGCTTATTTGGGACTTCCCCCATGGTGCCTGGGGCCAAGGAGGGCCAAGCCGCTCCCTGTTTCATAGGACAACCCTTCACATATTTGAAGACAGCTCTCCTAACAATATCACACAAATGGCTAATGCTGGTTCTAGAGGATAGATGATGAAATGTCCTATCCTGCTCTTGGCAGACCCTTCAGATGCCCCATATCACCCATGATTCTGGATCAGGTCACTGTGCTGGTTAATAGGTCCAGGAAATCTAGGGAAACTTTATTGTCCCTCCATTGGGTTAAGGGGGAATGTGGGGGCAGGGGAAGGCAGAGGGAGGAAGACAGAGATGGGCCTGGGCATCAGAAGGAACAATGACAGCACTGGGAGGACTGGGACGTGTGAGAGACAAAGGCCAAGAGCCTGTGTTCTCAGAGGGGGATCTTGGCTCTCCAGGTTGGACCTTGGTACATCCTTGGTGACCAGGCAAGGGCTGAGATGGGATGAGGAGCACTGGTGACTAGGGGAAACAGGAGGAGGTAGCTGAAGGTGAGGTTCATCAGCTTGGATAAGATGTCCCTGAAGAAGGCAGTGAGGATGGGGTTAGACAGGAAGACTGGCCACGAGCCAGGTTGTCAAATCATCAAGAAAGCTGAGGCAAGGACCAAGAGGTCAGCAGGGGGCACCAAGAATGGGGAGAGGATAAGAAGAAGATTGACTAGACCAGGGGTGGGGAACCTATGGCCTCGAGGCCACACATGGCCTTCTAGATCCTTGGTGTGAACTTTTGACTGAGTCCAGGTTTCACATAATAATCTATTATTGAGGGATTTGTTCTGTGAAGTTGGGATTCAGTCAAAGGGCTACACTTGAGGACCTAGAGGGCCACATGTGGCCTTGAGGCTGCAGTCCTACCCCGGGGCTAGACTTCCAAAAACAAGAAGGTCTGCCAAGGTCAGTGGCAGAGGAGGAGTCCTCAGGCTTCAGCAGGGGCAGGACACTAGGATGATTAGACATCTGTGGAAGGTACTGCCAAAGACCGGGTATCTTCAGGGGTGAGTTGGAGAGTGAAGGACTGTGGGTTAGAAGCTTTAAGGAGGTCCCAGAAGAGCCCATCATCCCTAACAGAATAGTGATGCACAAGGTAGGCTAGATGGGAGGGGGCAATGTGGTATATCCACTCCCCTAGAGCCCCCAAGGCCAGAGTGGATACCTGAAATTGGGACTTAACATGCTACACGTCACGGGTATGTGGGGGGAATGCCTGAGGGGGCTGAGGCAAACTGTGCTCCCCTCACAGACACAGGGAGAGAAGACACTGTGAAGGCACCTTGGTGGTGCCCCAAGAGCCCTGGGCGTGACTTGGGATGGCAGGGCTGTGGTAGGGGCTGAATGAGGGGCCTCCATTTCTCCAGTGGCCCTCCCTGTGCATGGGTGGGAATGCTAGGCTCATGAGGACAGCCAGGGCCACCTGGAGGTGGTCAAACGTGGAACAATGGAGACAGTACTGAGAGCCAGCTTTTAGGTAGCCAGAAGGAACTTCCTCACAGACCCAAAGGGGAATGGGTTGCTCCCCCTCACCAGAGGCTGCCAAGCATAGACAAGGCGAGAAAAGAAGGGGTTCTGGCTCAGAGTCAGAATGAACTACAAGCCCCGGGAGGAGAATATGGGGGCTCTGGTCCTGAGTCCCCATGGAGACCTTACACCAAGCAAAGGTTCTGCCCCAAATGGGGAGCCATCCAGAGAGGCCAGGCAGGGTGAGAATGAAAGAGAGAACACTTTGTTGTTGTGCTTCAGTTGTGTGTGACCACATTCAGGGTTTTCTTGGCAAAGATACCGCAGTGGTTTGCCATTTCCTTCTCCAGCTCATTTTACAGATGAGGAAACTGAGGCCAACAGGGTTATTTTAGTGACTTGCCCAGGGTCACACAGCTGGAATTGTCTGAGGCCAGATTTGAACTCACAAAGATGAGTCTTTCTGACTCCACAGCTGGTGCTCTATCCACTGCACCACCTAGTTGCCTGAGAGAGAACACAGCCCCTACAGATTTCCTTCCCCCACCCCCCTCAGATTTCTAAGAACCTGGCAACAGCCCCTCAGTTCTAAGGAAGCAGAAACATGAGCCAGAGAAGAGGTATGAATATGTATGGCTATGGGGAAAGGAGGGTGGAGAGTGACGTCACTGTCTAGGCCCCAGGGAAAATCAAGGACTCCACACTTCTGGGCTCCTAGTCCTTTCCCCAACCCCCACCCCCAAACACTTACTGGAGGCATCTGGGGATCCTCAGAGAATGTGGAAGCACAGAATGTCTGAGCTCAAAGCAGCCTTGGGAATCACTTCCTCATCTGTCATTTTACAGAGGAGGAAACTGGGACTGAGGAGGAAAAGGGCTTGCTCAAGGTCACTCAGCTTGAAAGGGACAGAGCTAGGACACCACACTGACAGCCTGGGCTAGAATAGACCCAGGGACTCTGGTTATCAAGGCAACAGCAGCTGGAGTGGGAGGACTCTTGGAGGGGGAAGGGAGAGAAATGCCCCACCCCCACCCCAGCCCACCAAGGGGCGACTTCTTTGGCCACATTCATACTCTAGGTCCAGATCTGATCAGGAAGGGAGAAAAAGCCTGGGGCTTTGGCATGAGAAGGACCCTGTGCCAGCCCATCTTGAGTGGGACAGCTGGGTTGGCAGATGGAGGCTTGAAGATCAGAGCCCTCCTCCCTTCCCACACAGATTTTGGGGAGGTAATAGGGAGCTTTAAAGGGCCAGTGCCCAAAGTCATAGAGTATCCAAGCTGGAAGGGACCTGACAGAATGTCAGACCATCTAGGCTCCTTAGACAGAGAAGGAAACTGAGACCTGGAGAAAAGGGAGTTGTGGGTACTCACAGCCAGTCAGGCAGAGACTGGGTATTGGAATGTGGGTCCTCTCCCATCCACTCTACAGTTTACAAAATCACAGATCAATGAGAAATTGAAAGCCCTAGCCATTCTCCCACCCCAGGGGAAAGGAGAAGACAATTAGATGAGGCTGGACACCAGGATGCCTAGGTCTCAAAACCAGCTGGGGCCCTGGAAAAAGTCAGATTGGGGGTTTTAGGAGAAACTAGAGCAGCACAACTCCCCATTGCACTTCCCAACACAATTAAGCAGGCTTTTCAATGGGGATGAAAATTCAAAAGTTGTAGAAATATCCCTTCCCCCAACTCTCTATTTCAGCTGACAGAGGGAGAAGTTAGAAAGTGTTAACATTGAAGGGGAAAGAGCCCGGGACAAGTATTTCTAGGTCTCACACTAGCTCTGTGACCTCAGACAAGTTCCTTCTACCACTGGGCCTCAGTTTCCCCATTTGTAAAGTGGGGTAACAACTGGCTCTCTGAGAGGTGGAGTGGGGAAGTGCTTTGTAAACTTTTCTGTAGAAATGGCTGTAACTATTCTTAACCCCATGACGTCATCATAGATTGGAGGCTGGCCATTCCATCACAGGCAGCCTATTGAGTTTTAGATGAAAACAATTCACTTCTCTAGTGGAAAGCCCTGTGATGTTAAAGGCCAGTCTTCTGTGCACTTGGCCTTGGACAGCAGACCTACAGTCTATTGATTGGTGCTGAGTGGCTCAGGGCCAGCCTGAGAACTCTCCCTTCTCCCAGCGTGCTCAGCTGAGCTCCCTCAGAAGAGACTCCAGGCTCACCCTGAGGCCACTAGGAGGCAATATAAGCAATCATCAAAATAAGGTTTTCTTTTGCCGAAACACAATTCTCCCTGCCCACCCCCCAACTTACAGAGTGGAAAACTGAGATTCATAGAATTGAATTGAAGGATTTGCCCAAAGTCACAGAGCAGCTGAGTACCCTCCACTGACATCCAATTCAGGGTCCTCTCCACAGCACTCCATTTGCCTGTGTTTCTCTGAGCCCTAAGATCCTGACGATGAGGGGAGAGGGTTCTGCAGCTAACTTAGGGACCACTGGCCTCTAATAGAGCCGGTGTCCTGCAAAGACACGAGTAGGGATGTGGCGGCTTGGGGCACCTTCTGCCCGACACAAACACACACCCACGGTGAGGGGGGGCAGATGGCTCCTCAGAGCCTGGCTGCTTTTGCTACACCCCCTCCTCACTTTAGTGCAGGGGCACCAGTGAATAGGAGGTCACCAGGGTCTGGGAAAGAGGAGGGCTGGGGAGATTCGTCACCACCTCCGAAGTGGTTTCCCTAGAGCCCTGTCTTTGGTGAAGGGTATGGGGGTGACCAATAAGAGATGGGACAGAAGGCGTCTGGAAGCCCTTCTTTTTTCAATCCCTTCTTTGCACAGAAGAGACCGGGTCCCACTGAGGGAAGGGTCTTGTCCAGGGTCCTATAGCCCGCTGACTGTTGGCATTACAGCCCAAGTCAAGTCAGCGGGTGTCTGGGGTGTGAGGCAGGCCCCAAAATCCTCACAGAAAAAGAAAACAAACCTGACCTTTTATTCTGGAACCAGATGGGGGAAAACAAAACAAAACAAAACAAAATAAGCCATGGAAAAAGCCCCAGAACGTCCTTTCCCCTGACCGGGGGGTGGAGACTGAACCAGGCAGAGCCTTAAAGCCCCCCAAACCACTATCTCCGGGTTCAGCTCGCACCTAGCCAGGCTTTAACCCTGTGGGTGATGGGGGGTTGGGGGGGGGTGAAGTATCAAGCAGGAGCTTTAACCCTTCCATTCGGAGAGACCACCTGGGGACAGAGACTAGGTTTAAAATCCGGTGGGGGACAGGGGGAGACAGAGGGAGGGACTCACTCACCAGCTCGAGCCTTAGCGCCGTGACCTTGTCGCCCAGACCCAGGCCGTGGCCGGCTTCTGACGTCCCTTGGGGAGACTGCAGCAGCGCGGATACCGGCTCTGCCTCGCCCCGCAAGCTGCGGAGCAGCCCCTCGGGAGTCTTCCGGCCCACCTTGCCCTCCACGTCCCGCAGGTCGGGCGCCGAGCACTCCGGGGTCCCCTCCATGCGGGAGCATGCGGGGGCATGAGGAGCCCGCGACGCTTCGCTTCCCCTGTCCCCCTGCCCCCCTGCCCCTACGGGGCGGGGCCCCCCGGACGTCTCGTTCCCACTCTCCTCCTGGCTCTTCCCCGAAGCAGAGTGCAGCTTCAGATCTCTGAGCCCAGCGGGGTCCGGAGCTGAGGGGCGGGGCCTGAGCCTGCGGCTAGGGACGACTTTGACTCCAGACTCCCTCTCTCCTTCCCGCTGGGAGCAGCCGAATCCCGCAGATCCAGCTTGGAACCGCCAGCACAGGCTAGGTGCGGGGGCGGGGGCGGACCCGGCTGGCTGCGCCGTAAATATCAGAGCAGAGCTCAGCCCCCGACGCAGTTACTTTAGACGTCGTATGCCTTTTTCCCGCGCTAGGAAGACAGCAGACCCGGGTTCTGGTCTCCTAGCCACTGACGCTTCCGTCTCCAGATCTCAGCTTCCTCATCTGTAAATGATGGTTGGAAGTATGGATAGGGTGCTGATCTTGGAGTCGGGAGACCCGGGTGGTAATTCTGTCTTGGACAGGAGGCAGCGGGACCCTGGACAAGTCCCTTCTCATTGTCCTCACAACAACCCAGGTGACATTATCATCCCCATTTTACAGTTGGGGAAACTGAGGCAAACAGAGGTTACGAGACCTGTCCAGGGTCACATAGCTAAGTCTGAGGCCAAATTTGAACTCAGGTCTTCCCGACTTCAGGCCCAGGGCTCTAACCACTTTCATCACCTAGCTGCCTCAGTGAAGCTAACAATAATTATTGGGGTACCTCCAGCTCACTGGGTTGTCAAGATGAGGCTCCAAGGAGATAGACAGTTGGAGGGAAAAATAGAAAAGGAAAGACAAATCTGTGCTGGTATAAAGATCTACTCTTGGTAACAGGCTGGGCATGCACTGGAGAACCTCTAAGGTTTGTCTAAGCTCCCTCCAGCTCTGACCTCTGTTCTCTGTTCCAGGTCTGCTCTTCTCTATTTTAAGTCACCAGTTCTGACACTGTTTTCTAAGGGCCCTCCTAGATCTGTCTTGTGTTCTCAGTCCTACCTTTTTATGTTTCTTTCAGCTCTAACATTCTCTGTTTCATGTTCTAAGATTCCTTCCCAGATCTCATGTTCTCTGTTCTATGTCCCAAGGGTCCAAAAATCTAAGTGGACGATTCCACAAGCCTCTCATTCCAAGCCTAGGGTTCTAGCATCCTCATAGACTGAGTCCTCTGCTGCATATTCAAAACTGCTAAGAATTCCAATGTTTTTTGAATCTGAGTCTAAACTAGGAAAAATCTAAGATTCCCCAGTCTGCCTTTTAGCCTGGAAACTCCCCCTCCCCCCTCCTTCTATGAGCAAGGCTAGAGCCCTTGGGAGACTTAACTTGATTCCAAGGGGCCTCTGGATGTAAAGAACCCAGAGCACTAATCTCCCTGCCCCCAACCCCCATTCCCCACCCCCTCCTGGCCCTGTTTTCTCTCCCTAAAAATTAATTGGCCCTAGGAAAGGGAGTAGCTAAGCAACAGCCTAGAGGGGGTGGAGGAGGGAGTGGTGAATGTGGCATCCTCTTCCTTCTTCCTCCTCCTCTTCATCCTCCACAATATTAATATATACTCCTTGGATTCCTGTATCCTCTGTTAGACCTTAGGGATATTAACTGGACTGGGACCCAAGCCTTTCCCCCCAAGGCCATGGGGAGCTAAAAATAATGAGAAAATTACCAGCACCTGACACAGCCTAGCTGGGAGTGGTAGGGAGGGGGTGGTAGTGTACCCAGGGAGGGTACTGGGCTGAAAGTCAGGAAATCTGGAATCTAGTGTTGTATATGCCATAGACTGCTGTATGTGTGTGTGTGTGTGTGTGTGTGTGACCTGGGCTAAGTCACTTTAGTTCTTGGGGCTATCTTTTAAATAAGAATAAGCCTTCTTGAGGCTGTTGTAAGTACATAGTGAGAGAAAGGGTCAGAGCATTTCTACCACATCTCTCCAGACACAGTCTTCTTCCTCAAGCCCAGTGAACCTAGGAGAGTTCAGGTCCTCATCACCTTTTGCCTGGACGAATAGCAGTAACATTTACAAAGCACTTACATATTTTATTATCTTGGTGAGGCCTCACAATTACCCTATGCTAGGTGTACATATATTATTAGTATTCCTATTTTATGGATAAGGAAATAAGAGGTAAAGTGACTCCTCTAAGGTCACACAGCTAGTGTCTGAGATGGGATTTGAACCCAGGTATTTCTGACTGCAGATTTATGAACCCTACCCACTGCTTTATGCTGCCTCAGTTACCTGAGCCTCCCATTTGTTTTCCCTGGCAATGTTCTCCAATCTCCTTTCCAATCTATCTGTGAACAGACATCATTTTGTAAAACTCTCACAGGTTACTGCCCATCTTAGTGTTTACAAAGTGCTGAAAACCCGAAGACAATTTAAAAAAAAAAGAAGTAAGGAAAATCCAGTAAGTCTTCTCTCCCTGAGGTCCTCCCCACCAGCTTCCAGAACCCATGGGTACTTGGAGCCAACTGGAAATCACCCCCTCACCTTCTGGTGAGAAGCCAAACTTACTGAATAAAAATCAGCCCTTGGGAGGGCACCGAGGTTAAACTAATTCTGAGTTTGAGAATTTTATAAAATGATGTCTGCGTATTAAAATTGTGTAACCATGGATTTAAATATATATGTATATTTGGTATTCTGTGCTTGACAACAAATACCAATTAAAATGAACATTTTGTAGGCAAAGAAGATTGTATATGGAACAATGAATCTCTACAACAAATTGATGGCTTTTTTAAAACAAGCATAAGAAATTTCTATGATAGGATAGGACGCTACTGATGCTGTCTTCCTTGTCTGCAATGCGTTCTGGACCTTTTCCTGGGCTTTTCTGTGTTTTAACCTGCTTCAATGCACGGCCCCCATGCTTTCCTTTTTTTTTTTTTAACATCACTATTGCTTAAGCCCCTCCTTTTCAAGGAGAGAGAGAGAGAGAGAGAGAGAGAGAGAATCCTTCCTTGTGATAAACACAGAAGAGCAAAACAAATTCCCACGTGGGAAAATGAAAATCTTCTGCATATGAAATCCATGGGAGTGAGCAGTAAGTGGGATCCTGATTTTGCACCTTCCTACCTTAGCCCCCTTATAAGTGGCATCTCCAGAGTTTGAAGGGCATGGCATCTACACTCCCTTAAGTCGAATTACTCCCCAGTGAGATGGTGAAGTATCCTTGGTATTACTTCCATTTTATAGAAGGTAGAAGCGAGGCTCGGAGAGGAACTGGGACTTGTCCGACCGGTTTGGAAGTGACCCTGGGTAAGATTCGAATCAGGGCTTCTCTGAGTCCGAGGCTAGCACCCCGCTTTCGCTGCCCCAGCTGCCTTGCTGTTCCAGTTGGGAGCCCCTAAGGCTCGCTTTGAAAACCCGCTCCATCCACCCCGGGCTCTTTTGTGGGGCTTTGGCCTAGTCTTTTCCCGACCGTGGACTTCCAGTACGTTCCCGTCTCCAATGGAGTGTGACCTGGAGGGAGTCACTTTCCCGAGCCGGCAAGCCCCTGGCTTTCCCAGGAATCCCTGTCTCTGAATTTGTAAAAGGTGGAGTGGGCTGGACGGTTCTAACCCTTTGGGGTGTCACGGAGCCCAAGGGCGCAGGGCACCTGCGGAAGAATGGGGGACCCCGGCTCCGAATCAGGCGTTTAAATGCGGACAGTAAGGGGCCCGTGATTACCATGGAAACCAATGCTAGCAGTGCACAGTCCTCCCGAGTTTTAAGAAGTCCAGTTCAGGGCGCCGGGGTTAGAGCCCCCCAGACGCCTCGATGACGATGACGCCTCGGAACTTCTCTCCCCCCACCCCTTCCTCCCACCCCGGAGCCTCAGTTTCCTTGTCTGTAAGTCTGGTTGTTCCAGGTCCCCGCCTCCCCCCTTTCCCCCTCCCTCCCCCCGCTCCGCTCGGGGCAGGGCTCTCAGGGGCGGGGCCGGGGTCCTGACGGCTCCTCGAGGCTCCTCCCCATCCCCCTCCTCTTCTCCCGCCCCTCCAGCTCCGAGGCCCTTTAAGCCCCGCCCTTCTCCGGCCTCTGACCCAGCGGAGACCGGAAGCTACGGGCCGGGACGGGACGGGACGGGGCGGGGCGGGGAGGGGTCGGGAGGCAGCATGGAGGAGGTGGCTCGCTCCGGGCCCACCCGCTGCTGCTCCTGCCGCCGCTGCCGCCGCTGCCGCTGCTGCCGACCCTGAGCCTGCCCGGGCTGCGCTGGGCGGGCGCCGCGGCTCCCCGTGACGGCCGTGAGTGCGCGAGGCGGGGGGTGGGGGGCGATCGCGGGGGCGGGGGGCGCCCGGCCCCTCACGGCTCCCCTCTCCCATGTCGCCAGGTGTGCAATGACGGGGGCTCCCGGGAGGCCCCAGTGAGGAGCAGGGCCCCTGGCCGCTCCGGGCATGGACGAGTGGAAGCCCGGCCCCTCGGGGAAGCCCTTCGGGGCTAGGAAGAAGCGGGGCTGGTACCTGACCTGGAAGTACCGGCTGACGAACCAGCGCCTCGTGCGGCGCCTCTGCCAGGTGGGGCTGCAGCCCGGCCGGGGGCCCCGACCCCTTTTTGTCGCCCCCTCGCCCTGGTAGCCTTCTCCAGACTCAGTCCTGCCCCCCTCATCTCGTGTGTCCTCACATCCCCCCGGGGCTTTTGGTCCCCATCTTTGCCGGCCTGCCCCTGTCCTATATGGGCCCGGCTCTGGGCCTTCTTGGGCTTCGGGGTAGCTGGGAGTAAGAACAGCCCCAGGCCCCTGCCTTGGGTGGGGGCACAGGAGGAGCAGATGAGGACCCTGCCATCCTAGGGCTCCCAGGCTGGGGCTGGGGCCTGGGGGAGTCCCCAGTCTGCCTGAGGGAACCCAGGTTCTCCATAAAAACCAGTAAAGCAACATTGTAGCAGCTGCAGGAGGGGAGGAGGGGCCTCAGAACTCTGCACAGGCAGAGAGCCCTGGGGGGCGACCAGAATCAGGGAGACCTTCCTAGAGTGCTGGGTGGGCAGGGGCTGGTGGTAGCACTTAAGACTCTGGGTCCTGGACTCCGCTATTCAAACCTAACCCTCCCCCCATCCCCACCGGACTTTGGAGAAGGTGAGTTTGCTCAGGCTGTCACTACCCCAGGACGCAGGGGGCCTTCCCTCTTGCATGGCCCTTTGCTCCAGCTGTCCCCTTCTCTTGCAGACAGGGGCTGTTCTGTTTCTGCTGGTGACGGTCCTAGTCAACATCAAACTGATCCTGGACACACGTCGGGGGGTCAGCGAGGATGGCGAGGACCTGGAGTCAGAGCATGACTATGGTTTGAGGGGGGATGGCCTGGGGGAATGGGGAGGCCATAGGAGAGGGGGAGCCAAGACCTCAGTGTGTGGGGCAGGAGAGGAGGGGGTGATCCTGACCTTTCCCCTTATCCCCTAGAAGAGACCCTGCAGCACCAAGAACCCCCAAGGCGGGGCGCTGCTGGCCCCCACAGGGTGCTGGATGTTGAGGTCTACTCCAGCCGGAGCAAAGTATATGTAGCTGTGGATGGCACTACGGTGAGTTCAGTGTGTCTTGTTCCACGCCCCCTCCAGGTCCTAGATTGGAGCCAGTGTACCCTTCAGCTGCCTTCCCCAGAAGGTCCCCTGGCTGCCTGGGAGGGAGTTGACCTAGTGAAATAGACAGACCTAGGATTAGACTTTGAGGCTGGGGGAGCCCAAGAAGGCAGGTTCCTGGGGGAGTCCCCAGTCTGACTGAGGAGACCCAGATTCTGGGTCAGTAAAGTGACATTATAGCAGCAGGAGAAGGAGGAGGGACCTCAGAGGTGTTCTGTCCACTTGCCCCAGTCTGACTGAGGGGACCCAGATTCTGGGTCAGTAAAGTGACATTATAGCAGCAGGAGAAGGAGGAGGGACCTCAGAGGTGTTCTGTCCACTTGGCAGAGCCCCAGGGCTACCAGAATCTGGGAGATCTTCCCAGAGTACTGGGTGGGTGGGGACCGGTGGTAACCCCAAGGAATGAAGGACCAGGAAGTCATTCCTGCAACCCTGTTGGAGGGTTTTGGGGGGCCAACAGGGAGAAGGCCTAGCCCAGCTTCCTCTGCTAGGAGGGGGCCATAGACAGCCAGGGGAGCCTGGGAGTCAGGAGGCCTGCATTCTGAGCTGATTGTAACTCCAGGAAAGGCCCTTCTCCTCTGGGAGCCTCCATTTCTTCCTCTGCAAAAAGAACAAGTCCATTCACCTGGGAGGTGATGCTATGGCTGGAGCCAAGGACTCTGGGAGACAGAAAAGAAAAGGAAGTGTGTTCCAGGGATAGAAAGCAGCCTGGCAAAGACCCTGGAATGGGAGTGGAATGTCATGTCCAGGGAGCAGCCAAGAGGTCCCTCTGGCTGAAACCTCTAGTGTGTCTGGGGGGAGTGATGGGAGATGTTTTCAGAGGTGGTTGGGAGCTGGAAGGATTTCAGGGTCAGGAGTCAGGCTCATTCTACAGGTAGTAGAGAGCCCCTGAAGCTTCTTGAGCAGGGGAGTGAGGTGGTCAGGGGAATTCCAGTAGGAAGCTTATTCTGGCAGCCCAGAAGAGGTTGGGTTGAAGAGTCAGCTGGGTCAATAAACATGATTGAGTGCCTGTTGTGTGTCAGACACTAAGGGGAGAGAGCAGAAGCAGGCATGCCAGTTAGGAGGCAATAGTATAGGTAAGGGGCAGGGGGCTGGGAGACTGGAGGAGGGGGACAGGTGGGAAGGCTGCTTCCTGGATAGAATCTACCAAACTGAGTGACTGATTGCCTTCTCCCTTGCCATGGCTGCACCTGTCTCTGAGGTTGAGAACTCTCAAGGGGGAAAAGATGGGGAACCACAGTTTGGCAGAGCTAACCAAGCTTTGGATGTCTGCTGTTATGTGTAGTGCTCCTCACCCATAGTCCCCCACCTCTGCAGGAGAGGGAAGAGGGGAGGCAGGTGCCTTGTCACAGTTGGGGCTGAGCTCAGTTGTGATTAGACAGCCTCATGCGTCCAGATAAGTCTTCTCTGCCTCTCTGCCTCCATCGTGTTTGCTGTTTCTTACTTTACAGGGCAGTAATATACCCTTAACATGCCAAGGTGGGAGCAGATAGTGAGCTCCCAACAGCCTCACCTACTCAGATTCTGGGATGCTCAGCCCTATCTTCTTCCTCCCCTGTCATGTCACCGGCACCAGGAACAGCCTGGTCCCCTTCATTGTGGAAGGAGGCAGGACATGGTGCTGGCTTGGGATCCCAGCTTCAGCTTCAGGCAGCCCAGTGAGGAAATGGACCTGAAGCTTGCCCAGGGTCACCCAGCCCTTATAATTAGGATAGTAGTAGTAACAGCAGCAAGAGCAGTAGTAGTAGCAGTGCCTCTAATACTAGTCAGCATTTGCCTAGCACCCTGGCATGTTTGCAGAGGGACTTTGTGGAAGCTATCTCACTTCCCTCCTCCCTCACCCCCATCATAAGAAGGCCAATCTGCACGTTGTCCTCAGAGGTCAGTGGTGCTGGGCAAGGGGGTGAAGTAGTAAAGGGCACAGAACTGGAGGCAGGAGAGCCGGATTCAGTTCCTAACACTTAGGCTCCCTGATGGCTGTGGTACCCTGGGCAACTTGCTTCAGCCCTCTTGGCCTCAGTTTCCATTTGGAAAATGAGGGAGGCAGGCTGGGTGAGCTCAGAGGTCCTTCAGCCCCAGCCCACTGTCTTCGTGTTTCTTCTCACTGGCTCTCCTCCCTCTCCCATTCAGGTCCTGGAAGATGAGGCTCGGGAGCAGGGACGAGGCATCCATGTCATTGTTCTCAACCAGGCCACGGTGAGACCTGGGACCCACTGGGGGATGAGGGCCCTGGAGCTGGGTGCTGGAACCTCACTTGGCTCTCTCGTCCCTTAATCCCTCAGGGCCACGTGATGGCAAAGCGGGTGTTTGATACGTACTCCCCCCATGAAGATGAGGCCATGGTTCTCTTCCTCAACATGGTGGCCCCTGGCCGGGTGATCATCTGCACTGTCAAGGTCAGTGTGATTGCCCTGCTCTCGGTCCTGACCTGGCCTCCTGGTGGTCCTGGGCCTCTGCTGGGCTGGAAACAGGGAAGGAGCCAGGGTGTGGAATGGGCTGACTCTGAGGCTTAGGGGATTCCTGCCTGACCCAATCTGACCCCTAGGATGAGGGCTCATTCCACCTCAAGGATACAGCCAAGGCCCTCCTTCGGAGCCTAGGCAGCCAGGCGGGGCCAGTGCTGGGCTGGCGGGACACCTGGGCCTTCGTCAGCCGGAAAGGAGGTAAGGCAGCAGCACCTACTCCTCCCTGTCCCCCAAAGGACTGGCTGCAGCCTAGGCTGAGGGCTGCGGGCACATAAGGCTGAAGAGAGGCATTGGGATTACCTGGAATAGGGCAGGAGGCTGGGGGCAGGGTGACCAGCCGGGAAGCAGGGTCTGGGATGCCTGGACCCAAGAGCTGGGCCCCTTTCTCCTCTTAACCCCTTCCCACGTTCCTTATCCCCACCAGGTGCTGTGCTTGGTGAAAAGCACTCCAAATCACCTACTTTGTCTTCATGGGGGGAGCCCATCTTGTTAAAGACAGACGTCCTGCTGAGCTCCGCTGAAGGTGAGACCTAAGGGGGCCAGCCAGACTGGGACTGAGTTGGGGTGTTGGAAGCTGGGGCCTGGGAAGTGCAATGGTGGGGTATGGATGGGTATGAATGGGGTCAGGATGATGGGGTATGGCCTTGCCTAGAGGACCGTTGAGAGTCCGAGAGCCAGGAGCATCACCTGAGCCCAGGACTTATGGGATACTTAGGCTGAGCCTGGGGGGGCCTTGGGGGGGCTGGAACAAGACCCAAGGATGTTTAGGGCGAGAGAGTTAGTGCTGTCTGACCTGCGTGATGGGAAGAGGAGGTGGGGGGAAGGGCCCAGGCCAAATCCCTTCCATGCCCCCAGAGGCAGAGTGTCACTGGGCAGACACTGAACTGAATCGTCGTCGAAAACGCTTCTGCAGCAAAGTGGAGGGTTATGGGAGTGTGTGCAGCTGTGGGGACCCCACCCCCATTGAGTTCAACCCTGACCCGGTGAGTGAGCAGAGAGCTCAGGGGCAGGATATGGGGGCTGGGCTGAGCCTTGGGGCAAGACCTGGGAGCTAAGGCTGAGCCAAAGTCTTGCTGTTCAGGGAGGAGGTGGGGGGATGGGCTTAGCTTGGGATAGGGGTTGGACCAGAGGAACAAACCAGGACCACTAAGGCCAAACAGAAGAAAACAAGTGCCCTGGACACAGTACTATGGATTTTGGAGTGTGGGTGTGGCCCTCTCTGCTGTGGACCTCCCCTCCAACAACAAAGATCTCACCCCATCTATGCCTGCCCAATCCAGGCCCTCCTATAAGCCTGCCAGGGGCCTACTTCACTGGGAGGTTCTCCTGGATTTCTCCACACTCCTGGACACTCCCAGTGGGACACCTGGCCTGTCATCTCTTCAGTGTTTGCTAACTATCACTTTGTGGTGACCACGGGTAGAAGAGAATCAGGGAATTGGTTCCAGAAAGGGAGCCTAAGAAAAGGGAATTTGAGATTCACAAGACACCCAGAGACAGGAGAACCATGGGTATTATGATTATGCGCATCTTACAGAAACAGGGAGACAGACCTGTAAGGGCAAAGTGGCTTGCCCAGGGTCACATAGCTGGGCCAGAGGCAGGGTTTGAAATCAGGTCTCTTGGCCACAATCCTAAACTATAGCTATCACACCACACTCTTGTCTTTGGCACAGTATTAACTAAATAACAGTATTTTCCCTAACCTCTGAAATGAGAAAAGTTCACCCTGGGACCCAGGTCACATCAAAAGTTCATATAAGACTTCCTGAGACCTTTTCCCTTGGGAAGGAGAGGCCTCATTGGGAGCTGAATTCTATTCTTCCTTTCCCCCCAATCTCCCAGCTTCCCAACAACAAGGTTGCCAATGTGCCTGTGGCAGTCATTGCAGGGAACCGGCCTAACTACCTGTACAGGTAAGCCCTGGGTAGGGAGATGGGACCACCCCCTAACCCATACAGGTAAGCCCAGGGTGATGGGATGGCCCTCCTTACCTATGTAGGTGAATCCTGGGAAGGGAAATGGGCCTATCTACCTATATAACTGAGCTCAAAGTATGGGAATGGTCTATCTTACCTGTATAGGCTAAGCCTAGGGAAGGGAGATGAGGCCCATCTACCTGTATAAGGCTAAGCCTAGGGAAGGGAGATGGGGCCCATCTATCTATATAGGCTAAGCCTAGGGAAGGGGGATAAGGCCCACTTACCTGTACAGGTGAGCCTAGGAAGGGAAATGAAGCCAACCTACCTGTAAAGATGAGCCTAGGAAGGGAGATGAGGCCCACCTGCCTGTACAGATGAGGCTAGGAAGGGAGATGGGCCTACCTACCTGTACAGGTGAGCCTAGGAAGGGAGATGGGCCCACCTACCTGTACAGGTGAGCATAGGAAGGGA
>NW_027185852.1:29180889-29210283 GCF_028583685.1 Petaurus breviceps papuanus
GAAGGGAGATGGGCCCACCTACCTGTACAGGTGAGCATAGGAAGGGAAATGAGACCCATCTACCTGTACAAGTGAGCCTAGGAAGGGAAATGGGCCTGCCTACCTATATAGGTGAGCCTAGGGAGGGAGATGGACCCACCCTTCCTGGACAGGTAAATCCAGGGTAAGGGGATGGCTTACCTTATCTGTACAAGTGAACCTAGGAAGGGAAATGGGTCCCATCTACCTATACAGGGGAGTCCAGGGTGAGGGGGATTCCAGGAGGGACCAGGCATATCTACCAGCACATGCAGAAATGTGTGGGGTGGATCCTTGATGTCCACCTCCCATGTGCCTGGTTCCCCTAGGATGCTTCGATCTCTCCTCTCTGCTCAGGGTGTGAACCCCCACATGATCACAGTCTTCATTGATGGCTACTATGAGGTAGGTCCTGGGGCTGGAGGTAGAGCCAAGAATGTGACCCCCAGCAGCCTGAACTGGTCAGAGTCTGCTTCTTACTCTGGACAAAGCATGTTCCCCATTGGTAAAAACAGTAGCTTCTCCTCAGTGGCTTTTCTCACTTGGAGTCTGGGACCTTGCACCTCAGTTCTGACCCCTTCTCTTCTATGGACTGGGCTGGGTATATCACTGACACTAGAGACAGCCCAATCCCCTTTCTTTACTTTGTAGAAGGGTGCTGGGTATGTAGGCTAAGAATCTCAGTTTCCAGACTCAGGCTCCCCATCTCTTACCTCTCCCCCACTCCTCTCCCGGTGCTGTTGGGGAGAAAGCATTGGGTAGTCCTGGAGTTCATGAGAGGGAGGGCCTGGGCCCTGGAGTTCCATAGACCTCATCTCCTGCCTGCAGGGAGCTTGTATTCCCTCTGAGAAGATGTACCCAGTACAACTAATGAGTCAATAACTGGCTATGGCTAGGCACTGGCGATATAGCCATTGCCCTCGAGAACTTGCAGTTGGGGCAGAGGAGACTGCAAGCATACACATATAAGAAGAGGCCAGATCATCTTAGCGGGAGACACTAGCAACTGAGGGACCAGGAAAAGCCTCATGGAGAAGGAAGAGCTTGAGCTGAGCCTTGAAGGATGCCAGAGAGTCAGAGAGGGAGAGCATGTCAGGCAGGGGGAACAGCCAGGGCAAAGGCATTGAGGTGGGAGATGGGGTCTCCTGTGTGAGGAACAGCAGGAAGGTCAGTTTGACTGGACCGCTTTGTGTGGGGAGAGGAGTAATGGGCAGTCAGACTCAGTAAAGGACTTTGAATGTCAAACCAGGGTTTTTGTTAGATCCTGGAGGTGTTAGGGAGCCAGCAGAGCTTGCTGAAGGTGGGGGATGACATGGTCAGACCTTGACTTTAGGAAGATCACTGTGACAGCTGAGTGAGGATGGACCAGAGTGGAAGAGCCTAGAGGCAGGCAGACCCCAGCAGCTGTTGCAGTAGTTCCGGTGTGATGTGATGAGGCCTGCACCAGGGTGGGGGGCTGTGTCAGAGGAAAGATGTTGGGAAGGCAAAAGAAAAGAGATTTGGAAGATGATTGGATATAAGGGGTGATGGAGTGGAGGGAGTCAGGGTATCAGCCCTGAGGACTAAGGACGGCGGTGCCCTGGACAGTGAGAGGAACATTGGGAAGACTTAGCTCCACATTTGCTTTCTTGGAAGCCTCATCATCCTGTTGATTCATAGGGAGCTTCTGGTCCGCTCAAACCACCAGATCCTTTTCAAAACAAAGGCCTTCCACTTGTACTCATGAGGCTACTTTTTTGACCAAGTACAAGACTTGACATTTGTCCCTAGTGAATTTCATCTTGTTCAGTTCAGCACAGTGTTCTAGAGGGTCAGGGGCTCCTGTCTTTTTGGTGTCCTTGCCCTTGGGGCAGCAGTCTGAAGCAAAAGCCTCTGGACCTCTTTATCTGAACCATGTTGTTAAATGCACAAGATAAAATACATACCCTTAGAAAGAAAACCCATTCTGTTGGAATAGTTATCCCAAAGGCCACGGACGCCAGGTTAAGAACCCTGCTCTGGCCTGGTAAGGGCCTTTTGGATTCCAGCTCTGACGACTGGAGTGTCTCCCCTGTCCCTCCCAGCTTGGGTCATCTGCAAGTTTGAGAAGCACATCAGGCTTCCTTTGGCCTGTAACCAAGTCATCAATATATTGTTGAGCTGCAGAGCCCAGCATGGTCCCTGGGGACACCACCCCAGCTGACACAGAACTACCAATGGCCACTCCTGGGGTGCAGCCAGTTTTGAATGAATCTCTAATTGTACTTTCATCCAATTTATCTCAGTAGGGAGTTGCCAAAGCTTCTTGAGCACAGGAGTGACCTGGTCAGAATGGTGCTTTAGGAAGAGTATTTTGGCTGCTGGGTGGAGGCTAGGGTCAGAGGTAGGGGACAGGGGAGAATTAATTAGGAAGCTTTTGCAGCCATCTGGATGAGAGTTAATGAGGGGAGGTGTAGGGGGATGGCCGTGTATGTGGGGAGCTCCAACTGAACATGAGAAATGTGCATGTTAAATGAACAAGACTTGGCATTGTGTGGGACCCAAGGGAGGAAGGAGGGAGGGTGCCCCTCAGGCTGGGTTGGGAGCTCCACATGTCAGGGATGGGTGTCCCTCCCTTTGGAGAGCACCAGTTTGAAGCTCTCAGGAGTTTAGAGAGGTCTTGGGCCTGGGAGTCAAGTGGGTAGAGCCAATGATTGATGCTGGGTTGGAGGGGAGGTCCCAGGGGTGGGGGCACTGCTCTGTAGAGTTCTCCGAGCCTCTCACACCCACCAGGAGCCCATGGATGTGGTTGCCCTGTTCGGTTTGAAGGGGATCCAGCACACACCCATCAGCATCAAGAATGCCCGAGTGTCCCAGGTATTGCTCAAGAGGGGGGCGTGGTGGGGGGTGCAGGGGTAGAGGAGCTGGGTGCCAGGATCCCACTCGGGCTTTTCTCCCCTTCCTCCCCACCCAGCACTATAAGGCCAGCCTCACCGCCACCTTCAACCTCTACCCTGTGAGTATGGGCAGTTCCCAGGAAAGGAGGGGAGGGGATACCTGGGATTCTGGCCCATCAGGCCTGAGGGTGCAGGGGACTGGGGACAGTGGAATTGCTTGTTGCCTGGGGCCAGTATGGGCCCCTTGTGCCTGAAGAGCAGGGCCAGGAAATGGCCTGTTGCATCTCCTGTCCTGTCCACAGGAGGCAAAGTTTGCTGTGGTCCTGGAAGAAGATTTAGACATAGCTGTTGATTTCTTCAGGTAAGGCTTAGGGGCCTCTAGACATGGCCCTGGTGGGCTGGCCTGCTATGTGGCCTGGTATGGGGCTGGACTCTTCTGGTCAGCCTGGAGCTGTAGGCCAGGCCAGGGCCGGCTAAAATCCAAGAACCTGGCCTGGGCTTAGCTCCAGCTGCGTCAGGAGAGAGCAGAACCAGCTGACGTGGGCAGGGAAGGAAGGATTCCTGGGACCAAGAAGGGAGGAGAGTGCCTGAGCTGGCCACTGGAAGTGGGCCCAGCCAGCCCTCCAGCCCTCTGTCTCCATTCCATATTGGCCTGGCCCAAGCTGGGGGCTGGAGCCCAGGGCCTCCCAGCTGAGAGCACTTCAAATGGGGAAAAGGGCTGGCCCAGAGACAGAGGAGAACCTCTGAGACTCAAAGAACTCATTCCCTCCATCCCCTTCAGCTTCCTCAGTCAGTCCATCCACCTACTGGAGGAAGATGAGTCCGTCTACTGTATCTCTGCCTGGAATGATCAGGTGGGGCCCAGCCTGGGTAAGGGGGAGGAGGAGTAAGAGGCTTGGTGCTTCTGTGTGTTTGTGTGTGTGTCTGTGTGTCTGTGTGTCTGTGTGTGGGGGGCATCATTGCAGGCCCCTCAAGACTAACAGCCTCGTCTGGCCCCCAGGGCTATGAGCACACTGCTGAAGATCCAGCTCTCCTCTATCGGGTGGAGACCATGCCCGGCCTGGGCTGGGTACTCAGGAAATCCCTATATAAGGATGAGCTGGAGCCTCGCTGGCCCACGCCAGAGAAGGTAAGCTCCCTGATTTGGAGCCCAGCCTTGGCTCCTTCTTCCTCCAGTGCCTCTGCCAGGGCCCCTTGCTACCCAGCCTCTTCACTGCGGCTCCCGCCTGGAGTCTTTCCCCCCATACCTCATTGCTCCACTCTGTCTTCTCACTGTGGGTGGGGATGGGATAGGGGCTCTGCAGGGTGAGGATGACTTGGTGCCCCCCCCCCCCAGCTCTGGGACTGGGACATGTGGATGCGGATGCCTGAGCAGCGTCGAGGCCGAGAGTGCATCATCCCCGATGTTTCCCGTTCCTACCACTTTGGCATCGTGGGCCTCAACATGAATGGCTATTTCCACGTGAGTGAAGCACAAGCTTGTCTCCTCACCCTTGTGTCAGCGTGTGCCAAGGGAGCTGGGAGCCCCTGAGATGAATTCATTTCAGGGAGCATTGATGAGGTGCCTGCTGTGTGCTGGGTATTGGGCAGTGAGGGCAACACAAAGGTAAAGTGAGGTAGTCTTTGCCTTTAGGCTGCTTAAGTAGGAGACGTTGGCAGACAAGTCGACATGAGCTCATTTGAGCAGGCAGAGAACACGAATGGCTGGAGAGAATGGAGGGAGCCTGTGGACAGGAGGGGGTCCCTAGCCAAGCCTTGAAGACACCTGAGGGCACTGAGGAGAGGAGAGAGGGGAGCAGGGCATCCCAGGCCTGGGATGGTACATGGAGGTAGCAAAATCAGAGGCAGGAAAGGTTTGGGATACCACCGGGAGTGCAATTTGTCAGGAAGGGAGAGTGCGGGAAGGTTAGTCACAGAGGGAAGTCTGGCCGGAGCCATGCTGTCAAGTGCCTCTGCCTCCTCCTCTGGGCTTAGGATTTTTCACTGGATCCCAGAACCACTGAAGACTTGATCAGGGCAGTGACTCAGTCAGACCAGGTTGTGTATGTGTCTGGTTGCTTGGTGGGAGACCTGTTGGAGGCAGGGAGACCCTTGAGGAGGCCGTGACTGGGAGGAGTGAGGCTGATGGGAATAACAAGACCTGGGCACAGATTCGATGTTGGGGACAGGGCTCAGTGTGAAAATAACACCAAAGAACGCCCCAGAGTGGTAAGAAGACCCAGGTGACTGGAAGGAGGATTGGAGGGGACGTCAGGGTGAGGGGATGGGGAGGGCTGAGGGATGATGAGTTCTGTTTCCAACGTGTTGGAGATGCCCCTGGGGACAGCCAGCTCCAGAGGCATAACAGGCAATCGGAGATGCAGGACCAAAGCACAGGAAATAGAGGTTAGAGCTGGATCTCCATTGGCCATTTTTGTTCTCTCCTTCCCAGGCTAAAGGTCACTTCCTTAGTAGAGAAGATCAGAATAATAGTGAGCAATCAATCAATCAATAAGCATTTATTAAGCACCTGCTTTGTGCTCTGGGCTGAGGCTACCAAAAGAGGCCCTGCCTTCAAGGAGCTGACAGTCTGTTGGGGGAGAGAGCTTGCACCCAGCAAGCTCTGTACAGAATAAACAGCAGGTCGTTAACCGAGGAGGATCCTGGGATTAAGAGGCTGAGGACGGCTTCCTGTAGAAGGTGGGATTTCAGCTGGGGCTTAAAGGAAGCCGGGAGGTCAGTGGTCAGAGCAGAGGAGTGACCATGTTCCAGACATGGGGGGGCAGCCCTAGAGAATGCCCAGAGCTGAGAGATGGAGGAGCTTGTTCAGACAAGAGCCAGGTGGCTGGTGTCACTGGATCGAAGGGTACTTGGTGCCTGTGTGTGTGTGGAGTTGCAGCTGGGGGGTAGGGTGTAAGAAGGCAGGAAAGGGAGGAGAAGGCCAGACATAGCATTTCATATTTGATCCTGGGGGCAATAGGGAGCCGCTGGAGTTCATTGAGTAGGACAGTGACATGATCCAGCTTGCACTTTAGGGAAGTCACATTTTGGCTGTATGGAGGTTGGATTGGAGTGGGCAGAGACCTGAGGCAGACAGACCCACCAGCAGCTTGTACAGTAATCCAGGCATGACAGTGTGAGAGGAGAGAAGGTGGCATGTTCAAGAGATGCAGCAGATGGGGTATGGAGGTGAGAGGTGGTGAGGAGGCCAGGATAACTCCTAGAATGTGAGCCTGAGGGTCTAGGAGGATGGCATTGTCTTCTGTGCTACTAAAGGGAGAGGGGCAGGATAAGGGGAAAGAGAATGAGTTCAGTTTTCGACTTAATTGAGTTTGAGATCTGTACTAGACATCCGGTTCTACATGTCTGAAAGGCATTTGTAAGAATAGAGGTCAGCAGAGTTTGGGTCAGAAATCATCAGAACAGTGATAATTAAATCCATGGAAGCTGATGAAATCACCAAGTGGTCTAGAGGGAGAAGAGAAGAGGGCCCAGGACAGAGCCCTGAGGGATCCCTATGGTTACAGGGTGGGATATGAAGGAGAATCCAGAAAAGGGGAGGGAGGAGGAGAACCAGGAGAGAGAAGAGGGGTGTCCTGCAAACTTCGAGAGAAGAGGAGAGAGTGATCAACAGGTTCACAGGCTGTAGAGAGGTCAGGGAGAATGAGGACAGAGAAGGGCCACTGGCTTTGGCAACTAAGAGATTTTTAATAACTGGAGCCGGCAGCTTCAGTGGAATGATGAGGTCAGCAGCTGGATCGGAAGGGGTTCAGAAAAGACCGAGAGGAGACAGAGAGGAGGCCCCAGATGTAGATGCCTTTTCGAGGAGTTTGGCCACAAAGGGCAGAAGAGACATGGGATAATACTTAGAAGGGAGGGAAGGGTCATGTTTGTAGGTAGTAGAGAAGGAGCCAATAGCCCAGTCTTCCTTGGGTCCTCCTGGGTCTTCGTCCCATCCAGCCCAGCTATGCATCCTGTCCCTTCTTTGGGCTTTTTCCTGACTCTGGCTTCACTCAGGAAGGCCCTTTTGATTGTCCTTGGCATCCATCCTCAATCTAAGCTTCCTCTAGACTTTCGTGCCCTGGGACATGGTTCTTTTTTCTTTTTCTGCAGTTTTACTGATGCCTTTTTTTTCGCCCAACAGTTTTTTCCAGATATATAATTCCACCCCCACGTGGAGCTCAGCCGTATCAGATACGTTCAATGGTTTATGCCACATTCTATAATCCTAGTTCCTCATCTCTTCGTGACAGAGGGGGTGTGTTCGTCCTCTGGCACAGTACTTAGGAGACTGGGCCTCGGTTTTCCATTTCTTCTCCACCTTTTGTCCTTCCATCTTGCTGTCTTTTAGAATGAGATGATCAGTGAGTGCCCTGTGCCTCCCCAATGTGCTCCCTTCAGATCAGCTCTTCTCTTCTCCTTTCTCGGCAGAATCATTTTGCCTCTTCCCTCTTGGGCTAATTTTAGGGTGTGAGATCTTAGACAATCTTTGTTTGTCTGGACACGTTTTAAATCATCTTCCTCAAAATCTTGGGCACTTTTCAGACTCTTCCGGGCTTTCCTCTCATTTTCCCTTGTTTCTTCTTTTGGGCATGATCAGGTCCAGAGCAGGAACTGCCTCCTACATGTCTTCCATCTTTTGGAAGACACAGCTAGAATCAGCTGGGTTTGTGCAGAGACATGCAAAGCTGTGGAGTTTGTTACTGGCTTTCTTCTTGGGTATTTTCTCCTAGGAATTACTGGATCTTGTTTCTGCTATCCTTATTTTCTCTAGAAAACTGGGTTTGACAGATCTATTGGGGGTGGGAGGAAATGGAGATCCACAATTTTTGCCCTTCCCCTCGTAACACTTTGGCTCCTGATGTGTGGGGAATGGCCGCCATTGCAGCAGTAGAGAGCCAACCATGGCTTGGGCCACCAAAAAAACTTTGTGAGGCTTAGCAGCAGCTGGTTGATGCTACAACAGATGCAGGGCATTTGTCATGCAGCAAGGGATGTATAGGGTAATGACTGGCAGAGGCGCTGCCCAAGTGTCATCCTGGCCATGGAAGGCGGGATGGGACCATGGCATTAATCACAAGCTGGGCTTGAGTTGCAGCAGCTGATCAGGGCTACATTGGACACCCAGGAAGTTGTCTTTCATGGGGGACGTCTCAAATGGCAGCTGGTCCGAGCAGCTTTGCCTCTCATCCTGCCTGCTGGGGTTTGGGGGCGTGGCTCCAGCAGGGGCTGCCTGCCAGCCGGACATGAACCAGATGCTCCACTTCCTCCTCAGTAGCTGCTGCTCCTGCCCCTTGGGTTACAGGTATGGCTCAGCAGGCTGACCATGACAGTGGCTGTGTAAGCTTCTATACAAGAATACTCCTGCATTGGTGGGTGAAGAGGCATAGGTGGAATATGTGCTTCACTGTCCTCTTCAGGGAGGAAATGAATGGTGGTCACTCTGTGGTGGGCCAAGGGATGCACTCACAGCCTGCTGTTGCCCCCTCAGCACCCTGCCTCTGCTCTGAGCCCTCCAGACCTCAGGGCCTTACCACTCACCCTGCTACTGTACTCCAAGGGCCTCTCGGTCTTTCTTTTTCTTCTTGAGTTAAAATAAGTTTTATCATTGTCTGTTTTTTTTTAAATTATATCACCAAGATTTTCCTCAGTATTCCTGCTTCCCTATTACTCCCAGAGAACCATCCCATATAACAAATACATTTTTAAAGGAAAGGAAGAAAAGGAGCGGCTAGGTGGCACAGTGAATAGAGCACTGGCCCTGAAGTCAGGAGGACCTGAGTTCAAATCCGGCCTCAGACACTTAACACACACACAAAAACCTAGCCATGTGACCTTGGGCAAGTCACTTAACCTGAATTGCCCTACCTTCCCCCCTCCAAAAAGCAAAAAAGAAAAGGAAGAAAAGAAAAAAAGCCTGCAAAACTGATTAATACATTGATTGTGAAGTTTTTAATGCCCTAATACATGATCAGTTTTTGCGAAGGTGCCGTATATGGGTGACAAAAAAGTATACTCCTTTTTATTCCCATTCATTTTCCTCCAAAGGTCTATAATGTCTAAATTTTCCAAGAATTCTCCTTAATTTCTTCATCTCCTTAATTTCTCTTATTTTATGATTAGATTTATTTAGTTCTGAGAGGGGAGAGTTGAGGTTCCCCACAAGTATAGTTTTGCTGTCTGCTTCTTCTTGTAACCCATATAACTTTGAAGAACTTGGATGCGCTGCCTTTTGGTACCATCTAGATGCCTCATGTTGATATTACTTCATTGTCTTTGGCCTTTTAGCAAGAGGTGAAACTGACTAATAGATTAAAAAGTCTTTAAACGTGGGCAGTGTACCATGACCATGGAGCTTCTGCCTCTACAGAGAGGTAGCGAGGCGAGTGCATCCTGGGAGCCACGATTCTTCCTTGGCCACTGTAGTTAGTCATGATGTTGTTTGCTTAGCTCTGCTGACTCCTGCCTGTACCAGTTCATGTAATTGTTCATAGTTCTCTGTATTTGTCCCATTGGTCACTTCTTAGAGCGCGGTAAGACCACATGACTTTCATGTGTCATGCCACCACCAGGTCATTCTGTTTACCCTGCCCCTGAACCTTCTGTTTGATCTTTTCCAATTAAAGTTGAATTCCTTGAGAGTAGACAATGTGCCAATTGTTGTTTTTTGGGTTTTTTTTTTTTTTACTTTTGTATCCTTAGTTCTTAGCACAGTGCTTGGCATATGGCAAGTGCTTGATAAATGCTCCTTTTTTATTCCCCTCCTTCACTTTTAGGCCATCTTTGACTCAGGCAGGACTACTTTTGTTGGCCTTTGTGAGGTGGGCTCCATCCCTGGCTAAGAGCCCAGCAATTCTGGACTTTAAGCTGTGGTCCAAAAACCCCACCCCCATTCTCAGTCAGGCATTATCTTCTTGGGCAGCTGTCTTCTTCGGAAGTCTTTGATGGGTAGTAGTGAGGGTTTAGTTCCTTCAGGTTTCTTTTGTCCCTTTGTGAATCAGAAGTGAAATCTTTATAGGCCCCAGGGGCCTTGGGGCCTTGAACTTGTTTTATCAGGTAGACAAATAGTGACCAGGACAGAGACACCCCCCCCCTCTCCTGTTCCCCCTCCCCCTCCCCACCTGTTGCTTCTGCCTCTGACCCTTCATGGCCACTTCTAGTCATTGATCCCAAATGCTCATTCCTTGCAGTGAAAGAAAATGCTTTCTCCAGAGATGGTCTAGCCCTTCCTCCCCTAGGAAGAGCCTCAAGCTTATTTATTGCTTAGCTCTAGATGTTCTCTGGGTCACATTCTCCCAACCTCTGGACTCCTGACGTGGACCTTCCTGCCTTCTTCCTCTGCCTCTACAAGACCCCTTTATTTGTTGCCTTTTTGAAGCACTATTTCTGTTCTATCAAGGAAAGCTTCCTTTCTCAATTCCTTCTAATAACCTAAGGAATGGAGAAACTCTTTTCTTCTGGGATAGGGCCCTACCCACTCGTGCATCTCTGCAACTTGCAGAAACACAAATGTAGCATATGCCCTTCCTGTGAAGTCCTCTCTGTCCTCCATACCTGCTGGAAGCAAGATCCTCCCCCCTGTGCCAGCCCTCTGGGTAGCTCTGGTAACTGGTTCTGCCCCCACCCCCACTGGGGGTTCTGTATCATCTAATGTGACTCTTCCCTACCTAGACGCTCGCTTTCCCAGCTACCTTTGGGTGGCATTTAGTGGAGCTGGGTGCAAATCTAGGGATCCTTCCATTACCCCAAAATCCCCAAGGTGGCTTCTTCGGGGGGAGGTCAAAGTTGCATGAAAACACACTAGCTGGGGACAGTTCATCCCACCCTGACCCTTTGTCCCACAGGAGGCCTACTTTAAGAAGCACAAATTCAATACGGTCCCCAGCGTCCAGCTCCGGAATGTGGACAGGTGGGGCTGGGATGTGGTGGGAGGGGGGTCTGCCCCTAAAGGCCCTGGGGATCGCCCTTTCCCCCCACCCCTGTTCAACCCTCCTGGAACCCCTGAATAGCCTAGGGTGGTCCCTGACCATGCTGTCCCTCTCCCTCTAGCCTGAAGAAGGATGCTTATGAGGTAGAAGTCATTCGGCTGCTCAGGTACGAGCCCTGTGGCCTTGGGAGGGGCAGTGGGAGGAGGGAGGAGGTAGGGGGACTGGGAGGACAAGGCGTGGGGGGGGCGGGGAGAGGAGGGTCCAGGACCTGGCCCTTATCAGCACTCTGGTCCCCAGTGAGGCCGAAGTTCTAGACCACAGCAAGGATCCGTGTGAGGACTCATTTGTGCCTGATACTGAGGGCCACACATATGTTACTTTCATCCGCATGGAACAGGATAATGACTTCACCACATGGACCCAGCTTGCCAAGGTACCCATTCATGATGCCTCCCTGCCAAACACTAGAGTCAGAAAACCTCTGAGCCCTTCTCCTCATTTAGGAGCCACACCCATCTGTCCACCAGAATCAGTTCCCTGGAACCTTCTATCCCAGGCTGGGAATGAAGCAGGCTCTTAGGCCTGCAGGAAGAAGTCAGGGCAAGGCTCAGCGGGGGAGGGATAGAGAGGTGGCCTCTGACCTGGACCCTTCTCCCAGTGCCTGCATATCTGGGACCTGGATGTCCGAGGCAACCACAGAGGCCTGTGGAGACTCTTCCGGAAGAAGAATCACTTTCTGGTGGTCGGCGTCCCGGCCTCCCCGTACTCGTGAGTACCTCCTGACCTCTTACCCTTGGCCCTTGGGGTCTTAAGCTCAGAGAAGGTTCACATCAGTCAGGGATGGAAGTGGGTGGGTGGGGGGGTGACATAGGAGCTGCCTTAAGTATCTGAAGGGCCAGGAGGAGACTCCAGGCTCATTCTGCTTCATCTCAGAGGATGGAGCCAGGGGTAGTGAAGGTAGATTGAGACTGGATGGGGGGGGGGGGGGCAGGGGAAGTTCACTAACAGCAGGCTGTGAGAACAAGCTCCAGAACAGCCTGGGCCGGGGGGTGATGAACTCCCTGTCCTTGTTTCAAGGCAGAGGCTGGGCCCCTCTTGTTGGGGACATGGTAAAAGGGATTTTTGTTCATATGTGGCTTGGACCTGAATTCAACTCTGAGAGCCTGAGGCCACCTACTGTCTCCCCTAAGGGTGAAGAAGCCACCATCGGTGACCCCCATCTTCCTGGAACCACCAGCAAAGGAGGAGGGTGGGGGGCCTGGAGGAGCCATGGAACAGACATGAGGGGGCTGCCTTTCAGGCTGGGCCCAGGGAAACCCCTCTGTGCTCACCCCACTGAGGGCTGGAATCCTATCTGCTTTTAACCCAAGACTGTTTACTAACTCCCCAGGGAGGGGGAAAGTGA
Source organism: Petaurus breviceps papuanus (assembly GCF_028583685.1). Classification (NCBI taxonomy): domain Eukaryota; kingdom Metazoa; phylum Chordata; class Mammalia; order Diprotodontia; family Petauridae; genus Petaurus; species Petaurus breviceps. The sequence goes on from NW_027185852.1 coordinate 29,193,075, forward strand.
AGAGCTACCCCCTCAGTCCTGGCCCTGAGCCCCACCCCAGCTGGGGTGGGGGTGGGAGGGTTATTTATTTACTTCCTGGGGGTTCTCCAAGGAGGAGGCTGGGGGGGGCTAAGATGACATGGAGTTGAGGGGATTTCCTTCCACAGCTGTGCCCTCATGCTTGGGCCGTGGGATCTAAGCCAGGGCTAGACCTTATGGGAGGTGCGTGTGGTGCAGAGTCTAACTTATTTATTGAATGTCCCAGGATAAACCCTCCTTCCCTCCTCCCCTTCCCTAGGTGAGGCTGTTGGGGAAACTGAGGCAGCCATGGGTTCTTCCTGCCCACCATGGGGGAAAGGGAGGGGGAGCACTCTGCTCATCCCCCATGAGAGCTGTGCCCTCTGCTGAGGGTGGAGAGGTCCTCAGCTCTTGGCTCTTACTCAGGAACTGACCTCCCTGGACGGACACAGCCTGGGGCAACACTTCCTCTGCTCTGAGGCCACAAGGCTGGTGTCCAGGTGGATAAACTGACCATTGATTGATTAAAAAAGGAAAAAACACCTGTGTGCCTGTGCATGTGACTTTGTACTGGCCCCTTGCTTGGCTGGGAGGCAGCTGTCAGCTGTGTGGGAGGGAGGTGGATGGCCAGAGTTTCCCCCTGAGAAAGGAGATGCCTAAAGGGGCCCATCTGGGTCTCTGAACTCTGCTATCCTGTGTTCAGTGGGATCATAGCGCAGGAGGGACCTCAGAGGCCACTCAGTCCAATCCCCCTTTTACAAGTCACAGAGTCAAACAGCAAATGTTGTGGAGCCAGGACTTTGATCTGGGGCCCAAATCCAGCTCTGACCACTGAACTACAAGGTAAATGGCTGAGGTGGGGCATCTTCCTGCCTGGCCGGCTCCTTGGGTCCTTCTGCTGGAGCTCAGCCTCCAGTGGCCCTCAAACTGCCACTAGGTCATAGCCTCTTCACCTTAGTGATTCCAAACACCGGTGCCCATGCCCTTCAACCCCCCCTCCCCCCACAGCGTGCCCTCAGGAGCTCCTGCTCCAGCAGCAGCAAGCTTGCTTTCACCCCCAGCCTGTTCCAAGCTCTGCCCCCCGTCCCTGTGCCCTGGGCCTCCCTTCACGGCTCTGACGGGGTTGTGCTGTTTGTTCCCCATTGCCACTTTTGAGTTCTCCACCTTCTTCCCTCATTCCTCAGCAACTTCGCCTTTGAGGGCCATAACATCTGCATTTATGGCCTGGGAGCTGTTGGTTATACACTTCCACAATACTCCCATCTAGTTTTTTTCCTTTTTTTTGAGGCAGTCCGGGTTAAGTGACTTGCCCAGGGTCACACAGCTAGTATCTGAAGTTGGATTTGAACTTGCTTCCTTCTGCCTCCAGGGCTGGTGCTCTCTATCCACGACAGCACCACCTTACTGCCCCTGATACTCGCCTTTTTCAGCCCGTTCAGTCCCTGGATCACACTTTTTCACTCCAGCTCCTGCCTTCATACTTGGGGACTTTAGTATACATATTGACTCTCCCTCCAACACCCTAACTACACACTTCCCATGACCCACCTCAGCCACACACAAAGATGGCCCTACTCTGGATCTTGACATCGCTCACAAATGTACCACTTCCATGCTCATGAATTCCGAAATCCCCTAGTCCAACCATATTCTGTTGGCTTTCCACTTCTCTCTGGCCACAAGATAACCTTCAGTCTCTCAGCCCCTCAGTTCTCTCCCAGGCCATTTCCCCTGCACTAGCCCCTCTCCTCTCCTCCCCATCTTGACCCCTTGGCGAATCAGTTCAACTTGGCACCATCTTCTCTTGACTCCCTGGCCCCTTATCATATTGCCAACTGTGCCCAGCCAAGCCTTAGCCTTGGATCCCTCTTACTGTCCACTGCCTCTCTCCTGCACATACAGGTAAACAAAGGGGGGAGAAAGTCACAGAACCACTCTGACTAGGTCCCCTAAAAATTTGTTACAGAACCTTAATTGGGCCATGAGTGCTGCTTGGCAATCCTGCTCTTCCTCCCTCACCTTACTCTCCCACTCTCTGCAGTGATCCTTCTCCCACTTCCCGTGGCTCCCCCTTCCCTCATTCTCTCAGCTGGGAACTTGCCCCCATATTTTACTTAGAGAATTGTGCCATTTGCAGAAGGTCCCCTCTTCCTCATCTCCCATCATTCAGGTGCCTTCTGCACTCTTTCCTTCACCCCATCTTGCATAAAGAGGTGGCCTCACTGTGTCTTCCTGTGTCTCCGGTGCTGGTTCTTCATCCAGATCATGCCCTCTACCTAAGGTGTCCCTCAGGGCTCCATCCTGGGCCCTCTTCTCTGCCTCTAGACCACTTAACATGGTGATCTCATCCACTCCCAAGGATTTAACGGCCATCTCTACGTGGATGTTTTCAGATCTTTCCCTCCTGCCCCAGCCTCTCCGTCGACCTCCAGTGTCACATCTCCAACTTCCCTTCAGACATCTCAAGATGGATGTCCAGTAGATTTCTGGACATGTCCAGAATCTAACATGTCCCCTCAAGCCCTTCCCTACTATCAAATGTCCATCTTACCATCAGGGGCACCCCCATTCTTCCAATCCCTCAAACTCACAACCTAAGCATTGCCTTCAACTCCTCACTCTCACCCCATCTCCCCCACCCCTATCCCATCCATTGCCAAGGCCTCTGGGATAGGCCTCATTCTGTCCTCTGAGGCTGCCAGCCTCCCTACCCAGTGCAGACCCTTATCACCGCTCACCTGGAACACTGAGGTAGCAGCAGCTGAGTTGGCCTGTCTCCAGCCTCTCTGCACGCCAATCTGTCCTCCACTTAGCCACTAAAGGACTTTTTTCAGAGCACAGCTCCCCTACTCACTAAACCCCCTGCTCCCTTTCACCTCCAGGAACAATAACAAAACCCTCTGCTTGGCATTCAAAGCCCTTCTGCTGGGTCCCCACCTCCTCCAGGAAGCCTTCCCCAGTCCCCCTTGACGTCAGTGCTTCCATCTCCTGTTTGTCCCACACCTAGCTTGCTTGTACATAACTGTGTGTGTCTTGTCTCCATTGCCCTGTGAGTTCCTGGTGAGCAGAGATTTTTTCCTTCCTTTCTATCCCTAGTACTTAGCACAGTGTCTGACACATACAAGGTTGCTTTTGCTGTTCAGTTGTGTCTGATTTTGTGGGGTTTTCCTGGCAGAGAAACTGGACAGGCTTGACATTTCCTTCTCCAGCTTATTTTACAGATGAGGAAACTGAGGCAAACAGGATCACACAGCGAGTGTCAGAGGCTGGATTTGAACTCGGGCCCTTCCGACTCCAGGCCTCCTAGCTGCCTTATTGGCTGACTGCACACACTTCCCCCTCCCAACTGTCTCTGCTCTTGGCCAGCTTAGCTTGAATTCAGTGTGTTCCTGGCTCCCCTTGAGAAAGGAAGTGGCCACCAGGGGGCTGACGGGCTCCTCCCTGCAGGGTCAGGAGAGATGAATGTATGCAGCTTGGCCCTATGGGCAGGGACGGCATCCCTGTGCTGTCTGGAGTGATGGGAGAGGAGGAGGCCACAGGCGTTCGGTGTTCCATGCTGGTCCTCCACCTGCTTCGTCTTGGGAAACTTCCCCTAACAACCCCACCTCCCACCTATGTATCCCTGGGTGCCTAGCAAGCCCAGGCCTGCCTGTTCCCAAGCACCCTTAGGCATTAAACCTTCCTGGAGACCAGCAGGTCCAGGGAGCCACAGCTCGGGTGACTCACACCCAGAACCATCAGGAACCAGTCAGGAAGGCACCAAGTCAAGGAAGTGCAGGGAGGAGAGGTCAGTCACAGGGTAGCGCTATTAGAGTCTGCAGGGAAAGTCCTGGCCAGGGACAAATCAGGAAAGGTCACTGAATTTGGTGACTGAGTCATGACAGAAACGGAGCAGTGCATTCTAGAAACCTTGGAACCAGGTGATGGGCTGAGGAGTATGTGACTGTGACTGTGTCTAGTGAGGACCCATTAAAAGGGGACTGGCGGTGCCGAAAAGACCCAGAGGGAAGGGAGAGTTGCTTTCTATGACCTGAAGGGCTCAGGCAAGAAAGGAGGATTGACCTTACCCTGTGACCAGACTGAAAGCACCCTCTTCGAATGAAGCCCAAGGATGGCTCCTGGCCCTCCCTGCAGTCTCTGACCCAGTTACTAAGCCCCCCTCCCCAGCACCTGCTCTCACCCTCGGAGTGAGCATTCCCCAAGGGCAAATCTAGGAGGAATGGGGCTAGTGATGTGTGGGGCAAGTAAAATTCAGGTCTTCAGTCACAAAATCATGAAACACCCCCACCAAGAGCTGTCCCTGAGTGGGGTAGGCAGCCCCAGGGTGCCGTGGGCTCCCCTTCCTGAGAGATCTTCAGGCTGAGGGGTCTAGGTGAGGCACAACAGGCAGCCAGCTGAGGCCAAGGGTCTGGGAAGCTGAGGGGTGCAAGGAAGAGCCAGAGGAGGTGGGGAGGGCAGGCTTGAAGGGTGGGTGTTTGGGAAGAGCAGAAAGAACAGAGGCAGGTCAGGAAGCCACAGGCAGGCACGGCTCTGGCCAGAAGAGGCCTGCCTCTTTCCCTAGCCTGGGAGGCGAGGCTGTGTGGCTTTTGAACCTTGGGGGATGGTCATCACCCAGAGGAGTGAAGGTGGGAAGAGAAGCCCCATGAAAAGTGCCCTGAAGGGAACTGGGGGTGAGCACACAGGGAAGGCCAGGAGCCTAGAGCTGAAGGTCAGCTCCCTTTGAGGTCCCTTTCAATCCAGGTATTACTACTATAGTGGGGTGGGAGGGTAGTGGGTGATGAGGAAGTGGAGGCAGTCAGCCTAGACCATTCTTCGAGGGCACGGTAGGCCTCAGGGAAGGGTTTTTTATTGTTTGTTTTCCTGGATGTCATGCCTGGCACCTATAAAGATGTCCCTAATATAGCTTCTTATGATTTATAGTGGAACTTAGAGTCCTTCCTCATTTGGTTCCCAGGGTGGGGTAGAGCAGATTTACACTGCTTTTGTGAAAGATGAGTAAATGTAGGGCCTGGAGAAGGGAGGTGACTTTCCCAAGACGACTACTGCCCAGTTCCTGAAGCCAGACCCTCCAACTCCAAACCCAGCACCTGGGCCATTATCCCACAACTGTCTAGGCAGGGTGGGAGGCAGAGAGGCTAGAGGCTCAGGGATTAGGGGGAAAGAGGCTGGTGGTTGGAGGTCCCAAAGGAGGCTGAATTCAGGGCCCAGGAGAGATCTTACATTAGGGACGTAGAGATGGTTCTTAGATGGTTCTGAGGATCTTAGAACCTAGAGCTCAGGAAGTCAGAATTCAGAGGGGCCTGAGAAGCTCACAAAAAGAATGTCAGAGAGCAAGAGCTGGGATGGGAGTCACAGCTGGGTGGGAAATTGGAGAGCGTGTTGTCTGGATTTCATTTAATGATGGAGAAAACTGACACCCAGTAAAAGGCCCTGCCTTTGAGGAATGGAAGAGGGTGAAGACCTGGGGACACTTTTGAGAGGGAAGAAGGGTGGGGCCCTTGGACACCCAGACAGAAATGTGATACCCACCGATGGAGGCACAGGCAGAGATTTATAGAGATTTCCTGAGTATATTGGGAACAGAAAGTCAGGGAAGCTGGTGGTCAAAGACTTCTTGGATTGGAGAGGATGGGGTGTGCCAAGGTGTGCCCTTAATTTCAGGGAGCAAGCTATAATAAGAACCATCATAAGGGGCTTGCCCTTCAGCTTACGGTTCAGGTGGAGTCCAGGCAGCCCTGCCCTGAGCTGGGAAATGACCAAAGGTCAGCTGCAATGCCCTGAGGTCAAGGATAAGCCAAGGACCATATCTGAGTATCTCTTATCTCTGTCCACATCCTGTCTCTCACCTTCTTGCCTCTGCCAAGTTCCTCTGTCTCTTGGGCCTGTCTGCCCCAATTTGCCTCAATCTCTCCTACAGCTGAATCTCTCCATCTCTTTTTAGAGAGGTACCCTTCCCTCCCTCCCCCAGTCCCTGAAGCCAAAGTTAATGAGCATTACAAACCCACCCAGAAAGGCTGGGGGAAGATGGAGTTTCCAAAGGATGGTAGCCAGTAACTGTGTGATAGGACTGTGAGTTGAAGAGACTGGGTGTGCTAGCCTGGAGAAAACAGGACAGGAGAGGGGGGAAGAGGGGAAGAGGCGAAGAAGATTGTGGTTGCAAACGGCCTTAGAGGGTGGTACGAAGAACCATGGGGGGAAATGGTCAAGAGGCCCTTAGAGAACCATGGGAAGCGTACACTGTACATGACTGGACAGTGCTGAAGAGTCCCGGGGTTCCTTGCACACTCCACCTTAGTGTCCCCCAACCTCATTTAGGAGGAGAGAGTTCAGTGTAAAGGAAAAGCCCCTGGACTGGGAGCTAGCACTCCTGGGCTCTGGTCTGGACTATTCCTTTCATTAGGGAGGTGACTTTGGGCAAGGCCTTTCCCATTCGTGGACCTCAGTTTCCCCACCTGTAAAAATGAGAAGGGTGGACACAATGATTTCTAAGGATTGAGGAGTCAGTGTGTTGCTGCATCTGGGGTCATTTCCAATGCTGGTTCCCTCTCTGGACCAGATCCCTGCCACCCCTCCCTCACCCCCATCTTTCTTAGGGCCTGTTCTGTTACTCAAATCTCAAGTTCAGGGTGTAATGGGAGGAAAAGGGATGGTGTGTCCACAGAGGTAGGATGGACAGCTGTAGATGGGCTGGGTGGGCCTCCCAGAACCACGTTCCTGGGGAGGTGGGATGCTGAGGGCAAAGCTAGATATATCAAGAGATCCAGAGGCAGCCTAGATTGCTGGAGGAGCCCTTTGATTAAAGAGTCTCAGCACCCAGAGCCTCAAGTCGGTGGCAGACCCTCTAAACAGGTGCCCTTGGGTGGGGGCAGCCCTACCTTCCGAGAAAAGCCTGGAAGGCCAGGGCTGCTCTTTCTTCCCAGCCTAGGTCTCCTTCCACTCTACCCTCAGCTGCCTGTGTCACCTTCCCCTCCCCTCCATTTTTCTTCAAGTCAAGCCCTTGGCAAATACTCCACCCATTCCATGTCCTGCAACACCCTGGCACCTGTGTGTTGGGGTGGGGGGGGCAGAGAAGCAGGTTGCTCCTGGGCCTGCCAAACCTCAGGCAAATCAGCTGCTGGCACCAGACCCATCTGGCAGGGTCGGGGTAGGGAGGGGGAGTGGTGCAGTCCCTGACTTTTTTGTAGGCCAGTCCTTCCCCCCCTCCCCTGCCCCATGTCTCTCCACATGACTCTGGTCCTGGGCCAGCCCTCTTTGAGTTCAAGGACATGGGCTAGGGGACTTGGCCAGTCAAGACAAAAGAGAATTCCCCCTTCTGAGTAGCCCCTAAAATGGAACCTCCCCCAGCACCCAGAGCCTCAAGTTGGTGGCAGACCCTCTAAACAGGTGCCCTTGTGGGGGGGGGCAGTGTAGAGGGAGAGAACAGAACCAGGAGATCAGAATGAGTACAGAGTGGGCACAGAGAGTTGGGGGTGGGGGACCAGACAGGCTGAGCCAGAGACCAGAGACAGAGTGAGAGAGAGATAAACAAAGCCAGAGAGACACAAATTGACAGCTGAGATGGGAGAACCGGTCCGGCCAGCCGGCTGTTGCTGGGTAACGGTGGCCGCTTTCGACCTTCCTGTGACCAAAGCCTCTTCTCCTTGGGTCAGCAGCTCGCCGAGCCCAGCAAACTCCAATGAGGAGGTGACTCTAACCACAGCCCCAGGCATCCTGGAAACCCAGGGGGTCTCCCTTGGGTGTCCCAGAAGTGAAGCAGGCTAGGTGCTGTCTACGCCCAGTTCAGCCCCAGGAGAGGGAGCTGTGAAGCACCCAGCAGAGGGACCAGCTTCTCTGTTGCCCAGGAAACTCCAGCCATGCCCGGGTGGGGCGAGAGCCAAGCCAGCTTAGGCAGCCTGGTATTTTTATGGTGTTCCAGTTCAATGCTCAGGCCCTGGGGAGGCCAGGCAGCTGGGGCCAAAGTTCCCCTGGGAGCCTGAGCAGGAGAAAAGGGGCAGGTGGGTGGAGAAGATGGCAGTGGGTCCCCACCTGCTCCCGACACTTTGTCACATACCTGGCCCAGCCCAGCACTTATCATAATGCCACCCATACCCCTGCAGCCAATCCTCAGTTTCAGCCCCCAAAGGGAGTGAGCTCTCTAGGCTTTGCTAAGGAGAAAGGAATGAGTTGCCCTCAGAGTCAGTGCTGCCCTGGGTGTTTCACGAGGAGTGGATTTTGATGGTCCAAGGTGAGAAGTCCCTTCTGCCTAGGCCAGCCTTGTCTGCCTCTGTTTCCTCATCTAGAAAATGGGGATAATAAGAGGACCTTCCTCCCAGGGTTGTGAGGATTAACTGAGAGAACATTTTCTTAGCATGGCATATAGCAGGTGCTTAAATGTTTGTTCCCTTCTTCCTTCCACCTTTCTGCCACTTTCTACTGGCATGACTTTGGACACTGTCTTGACTCAGTTTTCCCATGTGCAAAATGGAAGGGTTGAACTAATAAATGGTACGATGCTTCCTTTCAGCTTGAAATCCTTTGGGGGAAAAGGCCCTAGGAAAGTGACCAAGTCAGGATTCAAACCTGGGTTGTTTCCAAATCCTGGGTTTCCCTTCCCCCACATTTTAGTTTTTTCTGAGCTGAACTGGAAAGGTTGAAGCCCAGCCTCCAGAATAAGGGTGGCCATACTGTAATAAAAACGTTTATGGCTGGCACAAAGAGAGGTAGTTTGGGGGGAAGCTTGTGTGAAGGGCTGGGAGGGGTGAGGGGGAGGCCGAAGCATACCGTCCCCAGGAAGCTCCTGTGGGCACCTCTAGGTTTCAGCATCTTGGGGCAATGCCCCAGTTATCCCACCCTACTTAATTCATTCCCAATATTCCCTCTGGGGATCAGGCCAGGCTGGCAAATGGAAAAAAAAATCTTTAATTATTTTTGTACAATCAAGAGTCACAAGCTTCCGGACCTGGCCTTCCCTCTGATGAACCCACTCTGCCTTTCCCACCCCTACATCCCAGGCCTGCTGCTCCCCCTCCCCTCCTAACAGGTGAGGTCTGAATAGAGGGTGATCTTAGCCCTGAAGCCTGCATCTGGTGAACTGGGCCACTGGTCTGCCCTCCCCAGAGTGCCAGGGCTGCTCTGACTCCCAAAAGCCTTCATGATGGCCCTGGGCCCTTTCTCCAAATGGAACATGAAGGAGAAAGAGGGACTTGGGAAAGATGCAGCACCTGGGGAGAAGGGAAGCTGTCCAGGATCCCCCCACGCTGGCTTGGCCACCAACTGAAAGCTTGGATCTGTGTGCCCCACCCATCCCTTACTGATCACTGGGGGGCCTGGCAGGAGCCCTGATCTGCTCTAGGGGGCTGGTCCATGTGCACTCACACCCACACACATCCCCCCTCCCACCCCGCCCCACCCCCACTCCCCAGTGCTCAGCATTAGGCCTTGTCCAGTTGGCAGTAGAGGTACATGGACACCGTCATAGCAGCCAGCTGAAGGGAAAGAGAGCAAAAGTGGGCATTCAGGGGACAAGCCTCAATGGTGGGGAGGGAGGGAGGGAGGCCTGCTTTCCTTCCCCTTCCCTCACCATGTACTAATCCGCTCTGGGCTTGAGAGAACCCAGAGAAAAGTCTACCCTCTCCAGGAATTGTCCTAGGCCCATTGGCTCTGCCCCAAGAAGGACCAGGCAGGGCCCTCCGCTACAACCGGTGGGGAATGAGAAGTGGGCAGTGAGTGTCAGAGCCCTCTCTCCGCCCGCCCCCCACCAGCCCAGCCCATCCCAAGCTGCGCCCTCACCTCTAGTGCCCCAAAGCCGGCAGCCACGCCACCCACGACAGCCGCATTGGTGTGAATACCTTTCAAGAGCTGCCGAAAACAGCCCTGGAGGAGTGGTGAGGAGGGGGAAAGTAGGAGAATTCAGGGGTTGGCCACTTGTCCCCAGCCCCAAATACCACCATGGCCTCAGTCTCCTTCAGAGGCCTCATCTCCTCCCTCCCTTCTCATAGCTGGGCACTTGCCCCTTCCTGGCTTCTCTAAGGCTATGCCAGCTGCTCCAATTCCAGGCCAGACCCTCCTGCCCACCCACCAGGACTTTGGCAGCACTAACACCTCCAGGCTGACTTGTTTTGTTTTTTTGAGGGGGGAAGGCAATGCAATTGGAGTTAAATGACTTGCCCAAGGTCACACAGCTAGTAAGTATATGAAGTGTCTGAGGTCAGATTTGAACTCAGGTCCTCCTGACTCCAGAACTGGTGCTCTACTCACTGCAACACCTAGCTTGTCCCCTCCTGCCTGACTTTCCACACTCACTGATCTTGCCCTGGCCCTCCTCTAATCAAGAACCTTCAGGGACTCCCTGGCACCACTAAGGAGAACACCCAAGGCCACAGGCTGCCCCCTCTCCTACCTTGACATTGGCCTGGATGGCCATTTCTTCAGTACAGGAGGTAGAGTCATTGGCACAGCAGAAGTGGGGAAAGCTTTGGTACTTTTGATAGAAGGGGGAGCCTTCAAAGTCCGTGTAGTTGTTGAAACCACAGCAATGGAGCTGAAAAAAGGAATGGCCAGTCAGGTTTTGGGAGGGACCTAACCTCACCCTCCAGACCAAGGGGCTCTCTGAGGTAAGAACTGCGTGCCCCTTCAGACTGAGGGTTCCCCAGAGCACAGCTGTCCTCACTCCAGTCTGGGTGCTCCCCAGAGCAGAGCTGTGTCATTCCCCCCACTCTGGGTATACCCCAGAACTGACAGGGCTGTGTCCCCCTCAAGCCAGGAGCTACCTGAGGGCAGGGCCTGTGTTATCCCCCAAACACACACACATACTCAGAGCAGGGGCCCTCACTCACCCCTTCCATGGTGCTGTTCCATACTTGGGTGATATCTGATTGTTCGCCATAGTCCTTCTGGATCACAGGTACAACCAAGGCATTGAGCAGGTTCTCAGCCTAGAAAGAGAGGCCCTTGACTGTCACCTCCCATGTCTAGCCCTGTCCGGCTACATCTGCCTTGTCTGTTTCCTGAGGCCCAGGTCCCTATCTCCCCCTGCCTACTGAACACAACCACCTCCTAATGGGCATCCCACATCTACACTCTCCCCCTACAATCCCACATTCACAGGCTCCAAAACAGTCATCCTTTGTTATGCACAGATCTGGGCCTGCTCCTCCTTGGCTCAAGCTCTTCCGTGGCTTTCTAGTATGGATTAAGTAAAGTTCAAACTCCTTTGTCCAGCATCCAAGGCCCTCCACAATCTGGCATCTCTCTCCCCTTCCAGGTTTATCTCAGATTAGTCCCCTCTCCACTCAAGGCAAACTGAGTCACTCCCCTGGGCCTTAATTGTGTCTTTGTACACCTTGATATACTAGGCTTCTCAGGCCCTTTCTCTCCTTCACCTGTTAATCAGTTCCCAGCTGGGTTTTCCAATGATGTCCCAAAACACAGGTCTGACCATCTCTCTCCCTGGCTCAATCAGCCAGAGCCTGACCTTCCCCCCTTATTTCAAATTAAACTGGGAGTTCCCTGAGGTCAGGGACTGTCTTTTGCCTTTCTTTAAATCTGTCCAGGCTTAGCACAGTGCCTGGCTCAAGGCAGGCCTGCTGTAAATATTAGCCACCACCACCATCACCATCACCACCCTCATCACCATCACCACCATCATCACCATCATCACTACCATCACCACCATCATCACCACCACCATCACCATCACTATCACCATCACCATCATCACCATCACCATCACCAACATCATCATCAATAATAGTAATAACACTTAGCACTTATGCATTGCTCTTAGATTTACAAAGTGGGTTACAAATATCATCTCATTTTATCTTCACAATAACCCTCAGAGGTAGATGCTTTTTTGTCCTTATTTCATAGTCAAGGAAACTGACACTAACTGAGGTCAAGTGCATTACCCAGTAACCAGGGTCACACAGCTAATGAGTGTCTGAGGTGGAATTTGAACTCAGGACTTTCTGAGGGCCAGGTTGGGCACTCTCTCTACTCTCTCTATCACTGTCAGCTGCCTCCTGTAGGGATCTTATACCAGTTCTCCTCCCAGCATGCCAGAGCCTCCCTTCCACCACCCTGTCTTTGCTTGCTCATGCTACGTGATGCTATATAACATGGCATGTGAATTTGGGGCTCATGCCCCCCCAGCCTATGATATGAGCTCCTGAAGGACATGTCCTGTTCTCTCCCATCCCTGAGCACAGGGCTTGACCCACAGCAGAGGCCTGATAAGTGGCTGGCAGATGAACTGAAAGGGAGAACGAGGGAAGGGGGCAGGGGAGGATGAGCACAGAGTCTGCCCTTGAAAGAAGCTAGGAAATTTGTCTTCTCACCATGGTCTCCCCTGCTGCTTCCCAGACTTGCTGTGACTCCCTTCAAGCCCCAGCCCCCAAATGGCCTTCCTGGTTTGACTTGAACCACCCTATACACATACATGGCTCCCTCCCTCTGGGCCATCTTCCTCTCAGAGCTGTCTCTGGTAAGTCCATAGTTCAAAGCTCAGCTGTTCTCTGAGGTTTGGGGAAGGCACATCTCCTTCCCCTAAGCAGAGTGTGAGCTCGCTGAAGACAGCACCCTATTTCCTCCTCCTCTTGGCAGGCCCCAAAGACAGCCTGCAGACCCTGAGTGGGGCACAGCCTTCTGTCAGAGGCATTGGTAAATATCTGATGAACCATATTTCTCTTGGCCCCCATGACTGGTCACCTCATAAACAGTGCCAGCTGAGGGGGCAGGAAGTGATCCAAGCTCTGACCTTCACTCCCCACCCTGCCCCTCCCAGGAGCTCCAGCACCAGAAGAGTCCTTATAGACCATTGAGGGGAAGATGCTGGTCCAGCCCCTTTCTTTTACAGATGGAGAAACTGAGTCTAAGACTTTCAGAGAGGAGAGAGACCCCGTAGCAACCTCCCCTCACTCATATTGTTGCTAGTACTGATAGCTGGAGCCAGCCCAGGAAAACCAAAGTGACCCTCCCTCCTTAAGGGCCTGGCTCTCAGGTGCTTTGCCCCTAAGTCTCTCCTCTGGCTACATATTCTGAGCTCCTGGAGTTTTGTCCGAGGTCTAACCCCCCACTTTGGCCTCTCAGAGCCAAGTGGGAGGCCTGAAAGAAATCCCAGCCCCACTGTGGGGCTCCGCTTCCTTGTCTACATTGACAGGGCAGGCCTGGCTGCCTTTCAGGCCCCTTTCTGGTCTCTCTCAGAGTTGGTGCTGCCCCAGGTGTCTTCCCTGGCCCCTCTGAGCCATCCACCTCCTCCTTCCCTACCAGCTTCCCTTGCCAACTCACCAGTGAGGTGTAGACCAGGGCTACCACAGCAGCGGCAATCTCAGCGATGAATATTAGGAGGAGGATGGAGAAAAACTGGGGAAAGCAAAACCCAGACTGAAGGAGATGGAGTGGGAGGGAAGGGGTCTAGGTGCATCTAGAGACCTGGGCACAGAGCCTGGACAGATGCCCATTCACTAACTCCCTAACGGCCAGGGAGAAAGGAGCATTCTTACCCACCCCCACCCTCTGAGAGGGAATGGCCCCCAACAGCCCCTGGGTTTGGAGTATACAGTAGCTATCCCAGAGTAAGTCTTGGGCACTGGGACTAGGGACCATGAGCCTAGAGCAGAGGGAGGCAGGGTTGTAGGCCATCATTGGGGAAGGATGTTATCCTAAAGGTATGTGGGGAGCTCTGGGGCTGGGGGCCCTTACCATTAACAGTATACATTTACTCTCCTTCTGGGCCCCATAGCACCCTAGGAAGCCAAGAATCAACAGGACGCAGCCTGCGGCGATTAGGAAGTAGCCCACATTCACAAACTGCATGGCGCTGGCTGACACTGGCCCGAAGATATTCACGAAGGAGGCGCCATCCACAGACACCCATATTCCTATTCCCAGCAGGACTGCGCCACAGAGCTGGGGGCAGAAAAGGTCCAAGTGAGGAGAGGCCCAGGCCAGCCTCCTGCCCCACCTGGGAAGGAGGGGAAGGTCTCCAGTTCACCTCTGGCCACTTCCCAAAGCTGGCCTGAGGTGACTTAGGTTGGTCTCCGGTACTCTCCAGGTTCCTGGAAACCTACAGTCCTCTAGACTGGGCCTCCAGACTCACACAAAGGAAACCAGAGAGCTTAGATGGTAGGTGACATGATTATCCTTATTTTACAGATGAGGAAAAGGAGGCAGACAGAGATGAAATGCCCAGGGTCACACAGCTACCTGACTATGTATCTGAGGTCAGATTTAAGGTGGAGTCTTCCTGACTCCAGGACCAGCACCCTCTCCACTGCTAAGCTGCCTGGGTTAACTCTTGAGCATGCAGAAGATAGTGTTTTTGGGGGAAAATTCTCAGCTCTCTTCTTCCCAAACATTTTTGACCCCACAGAATCTCAGAATCTGTGCTGTGGGCATCAAACGGTTGCCTGTGCCAATCTGTATCAGAACAAGTGTCTCTTTCCACCCCCTTTTCATCCCTAACCAGTAAGCCTCCAGTCTCAGCTTAAAGGATACCCTACCCCCACCCCAGTGATGGGGAACTCCCAACTTGAGTCAGCCAATTCCAGTCTGGGAGACTTTTTAGAGATAGGAATTTCTTCCTGATGTCCAGCCTATATTAGCCTCTGTACCTTTGACCTCTTACTCTACCAGGCTGCTCCCTCTTCTTCTACCTGGTACAGCCATTCCCATTCTTGAAGACAGACATCATGACCCTCCCTACTGAGCTTTCTATATTTCCAGCTCCTTTAGGTGACCCTCACCTGGTCTACCAAAAGCCCTTCTCTCCACTCCAGATGCTGTCCCAAGGGCTCCCTCACAAGTCAAGACCCAAACTCAAGCTGGGCCAAAATACGGAATCACAGACCACTAGGCTCCCCACACTGGACAGACTAGAAAGAGACTTCACGCTCTTCTTCTGCACACCTTGATGTGCTCCCTGGCTAGAGAACCACACACACACACACACACACACACACACACACACAGCCAGAACGGGTCACATAGAGAAAGAGAGGAGGTGACTGGAAAGAGTCCAGGGCTTGGAATTAGAAAACACAAGTTCAGATCCTATCTCTATGCTCCATAATTCAAGTTCCCATTTCTAGAATTCTTCAAGGTTCACTTGGCTCAGAATAATCATTCAAACATGGCATGCTGGATCTATTATCTCTATTTTATAGAAGAGGAAATAGAGGTTCAAGTGACTGGCTCAAGGTCAAATGTGCTGCAGTGGGAGGGGCCCTGGGTTAAGCTCTCCTCACAGTGAAGCCCTAGGTCACTCCCTTTCCATCTGGGCCTCAGTTTCCACTTCTGTCAAGTGAGGGAGGGTTGGGCTCAGTGCCTTGGAAGGGACCTCTCCCAATGCTTCTATTTGATTAGTCTGACACAGAGACTCAGAGAGGAAGGGATCAGCCCAAGATCATACACTGACCAAACCCATGCCTTCCCTTTTCCCTGGCACACCCCAAGCTCAGATTAGCACCAGATAAGTGGCACCCCAATGCCTAGTTGCCCCCACTGTGCAGTTAGGGAAACTGAGGCCCAGCTCTAGGGGGACACCTGGAGAAGGGGACCCTGCCAGCCTCAGAATTGTATCTCCTTAGGGAGGTGGGGAAGAGGTTTTGGGGATCTGAGCCTGAGCTGGTGACAGGAGGAAGTTTGCCTGGGCACTAGATGGGTGGGCCCAGAGCTAGATTAAGATATATTTGTCTGAGAAAGAAAAGAATTGAGAAGCATAGGGGTCAGGTTTCAAGGGAGCCAAGAATCCTGTTCTTCCCCTCTGGCTCTCAGGGCAAACCGGATCTGCTTTTAACCCTGAACAGGCCAGAAGTCCAGAAGGGCCCCCATCTACTCCAAGTCTTCCCTGAGGGCACTGGCAGCCTCCATAGAAGGGGCAGTATCCCAGCTGCTGAGGTCCCTTGCCCCCATCCCTACAGAGCTCGCCTTACCTGGTAGGTGAGGACAGAACTGCCCCATGGCCCTGACTCGTATCTTCATAGCCCCCTGGCTGACCCTCCTCTCCCATTTCACCCGACATGGTCACAGTGACAGTCACAAGGGGTCTGATAAATCAACCAGGTGAACACATTAATGAGGGAAATGGAAACCCAGGGTTCAAATCCTGGCTCTATTTCCTACCAGGTCCCTCAACTTCCTCATCTATAAAATGGGGACAGTGATGCCTACTTGCCCTCCCTGCCTTCCTACCAGGACTATGGTGAAGTTACAGAAAGAGAAAGCTGGGCTGTTCCTCTGGTTCCCCTCTTGGCTGACCACTCACATATCAAGACCAACCCTGGTCATGTCAAGCAGGGGAGCTGTGGGGGCTCCCGCTGGCCCTGGCCAGACTCAGGCTGACTTCTCTTCCTCCTCCCAAAGCCTGGAGAAGGTGGTTCCTCTTCATCTCTTTTCCCTGATCCCCTGCCAGCCTCTACTTCTTTGCCTTACACTGCCTTCTCTAGCTCCAGCAGCCTGGGTTAAGTCCCCCCTGCTCTCCTGGACTTCTCCCCCCAAGCTTTGGAGTGGCCCAGCCGCTTTTCTCCATCCTCATTCTCTGGGACCTGTCTGCAGCTCTCCCATGTTGCTCAGTATCTCCTGCTGGCTCCTCTGGCCTCATCTGGCTTCTGGGATAGCCTTGACGAAGCCTTTGTCTTCTTCCTCCTGGATGACCTGTTCTTTTCCCATTCTCCTTACCGCCCTCCAAGTTTCCAGCACCCTCCTTGTCCTCTCCTCCTGTCTCAGAGAATGAGGTAGCCCTTCTCTTGTCTGACACTTGTGCCCCTGAACCCCTCTGCTCCTGTTTCCCAGGTGAGCATCTATTGTCCTGCATCTTCCCTGCCCCTCATTGCTGCCTACAAACATTCCAAGGTCTCCCCTCACCTTAAAAAAACCTCCCCTTCACCCTGACATCTCCTCAAATTCCCAGCACCTCTCCCCCCACTCTCACCACCAGGGCACTCATGGCCTCCATTTCCTCTACTCCCTTCTCACCCCCCTGCAATGACTTCTGATTTTTTTTAGGGCCTGAAAAGACCCAAGCTCATCAATGGCTTCTTAGCTGCTGCCTCCAATGCCCATTTCTCACCCCTGGGGCTTCTTATCTTTCTTGTTCTGGTTGACCTGTCCCTGGTTTTTTACTTGGTTGGACTGTCCTCTCCTTCTGGATCCTCTATTTTTTTTCTTTTTCTTTCTTTCTTTCTTTCTTTCTTTCTTTCTTTCTTTCTTTCTTTCTTTCTTTCTTTCTTTCTTT
>NW_027185852.1:29210293-29257633 GCF_028583685.1 Petaurus breviceps papuanus
TTTCTTTCTTTCTTTCTTTCTTTCTTTCTTTCTTTCTTTCTTTCTTTTTGCTTTTTGGAGGGCGGAAGGTAGGGCAATTGGGGTTAAGTGACTTGCCCAAGGTCACATGGCTAGTTTTGTGTTGTGTCTTGAGGCTGTATTTGAACTCAGGTCCTCTCCTCTATTTTTTTCAATGATACTTTTGTCTCTGCTGGTTCTCCTCCTCCCTGTCTGACCGTTCTATCTTCATCTCCTTTGATGAATCTTTCTCCCACTCCTTGACTGGGCCTGTCCCCCAACACTCTATCCTAGGCCCTGTTTTCTTCTCCCTCTAACTCATCTTTCTTGGTGAACTCATGAGGCAGCATAGGATGGTAGAAGGAAGGCTTGACTTGGGAGCAGAAGATCCAGGTTCAAATCCCTGTGTGACCTTGGGCAAATCACTTAAACCTTTCTAGGCCTCAGTTTCTGTCAACTCTAAAATGAGGGAGATGGACTCCAGTGATCTAGCTTAAGGTTTATGATCCCTTGTCCTCTCTGCCAATGATTCCCAAATCTCTTTATCCAGCCTCCTCTACCCTGTGATACCAACACTGAGGGCTGAAGTACTTAGACTAGCCAGGTCAATGCCCCCATTTTATATATGAGGAGACTGAGGCCCATAGAGAAGTGACTTGCTCAGGATTTGACCACAGGCTGCATGTGGCAGGCTTCAGACCCAGCTCCTCTGACTCAGAAATAGGTTCTGTGTTTTCCCACCACAGCACACATTTCTGCTTAGATGTCATGCCCACAGCTCAGATCCAAGGGGGCCAAAAGGAAAGCAGCTCACTCATCATCCTCCATCTAATCTAAACTCAGACCTCTCAAGTTTCCTTATTTCTGGAGAGAGCAGAGGGCATTTGCTCTCCTCCCTGGTTTATAGGCTCCAAGCTTCCCCATGCCTGATACTTCCCTCTCCTTTGCCCCCCACATGCAAATGGATGCCAAGGTCCATGGAACCAATGAGCTGCCATCTCAGAACACTCGGGGGTTTTGAAGTCCAACCCTCTGCCTACCATAGCAACCCTGTCATCTGCATCCCCAGATGGGAGCGGGGAGAGAGTCCTCTGGTCTCCAGCCCTTCTGGTCACAGGGAAGCTCATTACCTGATGGTGGATTATTTCCCTTCTCCCTTCCCAATATTTCTAGGATCCTGTGATCATCTTTTCATCACCTCTAACCTGGACCACTCCCTACAGTCTATGCTTCCTGCTCTTCTCAAAGTGACTTTGTTGGGGGAGGTGGGATTAGGGGCTACAAGATGGAGCCCAGGCTAGTGCTTGAGTCATTCAAGGCCCTCAGCAATCTGCACCCAGCCTGCCTTTCTCCTTTCACTCCAGCCCACCTTCGTTGCTTCAGCTCAGCTCTAGTGTTCCCCTCCCTTCCTCAATTCCCCACAACAGAAGTTCTTCCTGCCCCTTAGGGGAGATAACCCTTCCCCAACCTCCCCCCTCCTCCAGCCCAGCCCAGCCCAGCCCACCTCTTCTCCTCCCTCACCCTCTCTCTAGTATCTGCCCCCAGCTCCTAGCCACATCCCCCAGCTCAGCAGAGAAGGCAGGGCCCATGGTTTATCCTCCTGGCTCCAGGAGCATGGGGGAAGGGGAGAAGGAGGAGGAAACAGAGCTCTGAGGGAAGATATGACCATGGAGTCAGGCCTCTGGCCCTTCTTTCCCCTTCCGTAAAACTAAGGGGCTGTACATGATGCTGTGAAGGACCCCTTCCACCTGACTCTGTAGGAGACCTAATCCAGGCTTTCCTGTTAGCATTCAGCATGCTAGCACTAATGTTGGCCAAGTCCCTGTGCCCTCAAGGCCTAAGTTTCTTCTAACAGTGATAATGGCATTAATTATAGTTCCCATTGCTTTAGAGATGGGAAGGCGGGCAGGTCAAGTTCAACAATCCCCATTTTACAGAAGAGGAAACTGAGAGGCTGTCAGAGCTAGAATTTGCCCTTTCCCAACTCCTAATTCTGAAATTCTCTTCCTCTTCTGTCTTGTCAGACTCTCTGATGTCAGAGGTTCCTACAGACCCTCCAGCTCTAAGAACAGGTTTCTGGGATTCCGTGGCTCTTGCCCTGAGGTGGGGAGCCAGCCCCTCCAGATTACCCGATTTGACTTTAAACCTTCGGCCCATCTTTTTCCCTCTTCACTCATACCGCCTGCCGTAGAGGTCAGAGCAGGCAAACTGAGCCCTGGGAGAAGGGTGTCGGGAGCTTCCCGATCCTCTGCCCCAAGGGATCTCACCTCGAAGAATCCCTCCCTTAGCCCCAGCCCCCAAGACTTACAAAGATGAGGAGGTTAAAGATAACCATGGTGACCTTCAGGAAGGTAAAGCAACTCATCTTGGCTCCTGGGGGCAGAGCAGGGGACGGTTAGGGGGTGGGTGGGGTGGCCCCTTCCCAGACCATCCCCCTTCCCTTCTGTTCCACCAAGCCCCAAGACCCCAGGGCCACCCCCGCCCTGCCCCAGCTCCAGCAGCTGCTCCCTCCTATCCCCTCACCTGGTCAGGCGTCCCGAAGGGCGGCAGCTGTAGTGGAGTCTAGAATGGGTGAACAGGCACACAGCAGCGAGTCAGGGGCTCGGACCCGGCACCTCCAGAAAACAGCTGGGACAGCGCGCAGAAGTATAGGAGATCCTGCTCTCTGGGGCAGCCCCGGCTCACCTGAGCATTCTCGCGCCTGGGGCCGCTTTTAATGGGCCCCGCCCAGGCCCGCCCCGGTCCGCCCCGGACAGCCCTGGGCCCCAGACCCTTGCTGCCCCCTACTGCCCCGGGCCGGAGACGCAGACCTGACCGGCCGGCCCCTCCAGCTGCCCCGAGCAAGGCGCGGGCTTCTCCTACGGCCAGTCCTGTCAATCGACAGCACTCAGCAACCGACCCATTGAGCGGAGGGGGAGATTGAGGTGTGTATGTGTGTGGGGGAGGGAGATAGTAGTGTGACCTAGGGCTGGTTGCTTCTCTTCTACCGGCTTCCTCAGTTTCCCTTGGTGGAAAAGGGCAGTTTGGGTCCGCATGACTGCTCCCGTCCCTCCCAACTCTGAGTCCTGAGGGCAGAAGGCCTCGTGGCCAAGCTAGACAGAATTTCCGTAGTCGGGAGAGGAAAATGGAAATCTAGAGTGGGACAACGACGAGCTTGAGGTCACACAGTGAGATCCCAGCAGGAGTGAGAAATGAGTCCTGTCCACTCCCATTGACCCCCCCCCCCCACTCAGTGGTTCCAAGCGAGAGACTTACTGGGCTCCTGGAGACACATAGGCACACAGAATCCTGTCCATCACCTCTTGTGGACACACTCAGTGATATACCACCCACCCACATTGACATCGATCTCCTCCCCCAAGATACAGATCCTCCAAACACACACTCCCCAGACCCCCTACTCAGACACACACAGATCCTACTTTGTCACCCCCCTGCATAGGTACATCGAGACATAGGATTCCACCTACCTAACATCTAATATACCACCTCCGTTTCTGATACCATTTCCCCTGTTACAGGCTTTCATCCCCTTACCCTTGTCAGTGGGTGTCCTGGCGCCAGTCTCTCCCTACTCCTGCCCATCCTCAATTCAGCTTCAAAGTGATTTTTCTAAATCACAAGTCTGACCTTGTCATCCACTATCAAAACCCTAGTGGGTCCCTAAGAGCAAATAAATATTTATATATAAATATGTATATGTACATATTTATATTTATGATTATAAATGTATGTTTATTATATATTTATTACATTTATTTATAATTATAAATACATAATTATCAATTTATTAAATAAATCATCAAATTAATTATTTAATTTTATTAAAATAATAATTATTAAATAAATTATAATATTTATATAATATATATAAAATCCTTCACAACCTGCGCCTCCCCCCCGCCCCCAGCCTTCCTACCCCTGACTCACACTTAAGTCTGTGATCCAGTGACACTGATTTCCTCACGCAGGACCCTCCCTGTGGCACTTAGAGCATTTTCACTGACTGTCCCTGATGTCTGGGCACTCTGTCTCCTCATTCTTGCCTCCTGGCTTCTCTCATTTCCTTCAAGTAGCAGCTAAAATCTCTTCTGAAAGAAATCCTTCATCATCCGGCAGACACTAGCTGTGCGACCCTGGACAAATCACTCCTCTTTCTGCCTCAGTTTCCTCAACTGTGAGTAGTAGTAATAATAACATCTACTTCCCAGTGTTGTAAGGATCAAATGAGCTATCATTGGTAACGTGCTTAGTGAGGTGCCTGGCACATAGTAGGCCTTTAATAAATCCTTCCTTCCTTCTTCCTCCCTCCCTCTCTTCTTTCCTTCTTCTCCCCTCAGTTCATTATCTCCAGTTTATCTGGTCCACAGTTTGCTTGTAGCTAGTTTGCATGTTGCTTCCCTCTTAGTCCAAGAGCCCCTCCAGGGCAAAGACTCTGCCTTTTTTCGTATCCCCAGCACTGTGTGCAGCTAAATAAATGCTTGTTGATTTGACTAGATACACTCAATATACACAGACACCGCCCCCCGCTCCCCCCGCCACAGCTCCACTCCCCCTCCAGACACCTTCCCCCGAAACATGCCACAGAGACCGCCCCCTTTTCCCTCTTCCCTCGGAGAGCTCCTCTCCTACTCCCGATACCCTCCCTATACACAGAGACCCAGTAAGACAGGGACAGATAGGGACACTCAAAGCCCCGGGGGTTACAGACAGGTGGTCAGCCATCAGCGCATGTCCATAAAAAAATAAGATGCAAGGATACACAGGAACCCCATTCCCACCCCCACACCCCCACCCCCAGCCGGCCACAGATGGAAGAGGTCACAGCTGATCCTTCAATGCACCTGAGGACACCTAAGGCGGAAGACACAAATGCCCCTCCTCTATTTGCCTGGCAAGTCAGCCTGGGCTGGGGATAGGGTGTAACATTGGGGGGGGGGATCCTGTGTCTCCTTGCACCTGCTTCTTATTTTTTTATTCTCTCCCCGGCCCCCCCCCCCCACCCCCCCACCCCCCACACATACATACTCCGCCCACCAAGTCTATCCAGGCCGACAGGAGGCGCCCAGATCCTGCAGATAACTAAGGGTGGCCACCCGTCCAGAGTGGCCCTCCACTGGCAGTCTGTGACCTTGTCTTCCTCGGAAAATTCCCGCCGCTCCCTACCGCACAGAGGAGCAAGGAGAATTCCTGATCCTGGCATTCCAGACCTCCCCAATCTAGCTCTACCCTAGAGAGGGTGCAGCCTTCTTTCGGATACCCCTCTTTAAGGTACAAACAATCAACCCACCAACAAGCATTGCTTAAGGCCCTCCAAGAGCCAGGCACAGAGCCTTAGGTAGGGACCCAGACACAAAGATGCCTCAGTCACCGACTTCTCGGGAGCTTAAAGAGGGAAATGAGTATTCACAGATAAGCAAAAGCTGGGCACGTGCAGATATGTGAATGATAATGGACAGGGTCATTGACAATGGAGGGGAATTCCTCTTGTTGAAGAAGGTACTGGTTCTGAACCTTCAAGGGAAGAGGGAGTGCATTCCTGACTTGGGGACCAGCCTGGGCAAAAGTAAGGAGGGGAGAGATAGTATGTGAGAATTAGTAGTTGCCCACTCTTGGCTGGAGCAGAGATTGGGTGAAGAAGAGTCTTGTAGAATCAACCTGGAAGGGAGGCAGGAGCCAGGTTGAGAACCTTAAGTGCCAACCAGAGGAATTTGGGTTTTATCCCAGAGGTGTGGGAGTCCAAGGAAGTCTTTGGAGGAGATGATTTGGTAGGACCTGTGCTTAAGGAGAATCACGTTGGCAGAGGAGTGGAGGAAAGAATGGAATGGAGACAGACTCGGGACAGGTAATTGTAATAAATAGAACAGGTGAGAAGTATTGAGTGCCTGGATTAGGGTGGTGACTTTGTGAATGGATTCAAGAGGTGCCGTGGAAATTAAAATGATAAGGTTAGAGGATCAGAGGTGTAGAGGACTTTGGAGGTTGAATTCAACCTCCTTTTTTCACACGGGAGGAAACTCAGGCAGCCAGAGGGTGAGTGACTTGTGACTTAACACAGATAGTAAGTGTCTGAAGTGGGGACTGCAGAAACAGCCTTCTGTCCACATTACCTCTCAATATGGCGACTACCTGAATATGGGAGGGGAGGGTGTCAAGTCTTGAAATAAGTCAAAGCCATGAGTTGCGGAATAAAGTGTTTTTAATTGAGGTAACATAGTAACAACCCTACCACCCTGGGGATGTCCCACCAGGGCAGACCACAATGGATTTCCCAACTCCAAGGAGAAGGCATACCTTTAGCAGAAGGGGGTTTGGGTAGTGTGAGGGAGCAAGACCTGGTTATGAGACCCCCATGACCTCTGGCAATCCAGGCAAAGAAAACCACTTCATTCTGGCTATTTTGCCCTTCATGAGGTAAGTCCCAACAGAATGGGACAAGGGCATTAGCAACAGATTCAGCTGAAGCTTCTTTCTTTTACGAGGTAAAATCTTGCAGGGTTTGGGGGGAATTCAGGGTGTGGATCATTAAGGGAGTGGCAAGTAACATTTGGTATCAACAATTTCATTTTCTGTTGGGGGAATGATGAGTTGAGGATGATGTTCTTTGGAAGAGAAGCAGGAGGTGGTTCCATCATTTTCAGTCATGTCTGACTCTCCATGACCCCATTTGGGGTTTTCTTGGCAAAGATACTGGAGGGGTTTGCCATTTCCTTCTTCAGCTCATTTTGCAGATGAGGAAACTGAGACCAACAGGATTAAGTGACTTGCTCAGGGTCACACAGGAAGTGTCTGAGGCCAAATTTGAACTAAGGAAGATGAATCTTCCTGACTCCAGACCCAGCACTCTGTGCACTGTGGCAGCACCTAGCTGCCCAGGAGCCAGAAGACTTGATTCAAGTTTGGATAGACTTTGGTAAGTTTGGTAATACAGTGGAAAATGGAATCAGGATTTGTGTTGTGTGACTTTAGTTTCATCTATAAGAGAGGATTAGACTAGATATCCTCTGACTACCTTCCTATCCCATGAGTTTGGGACTGGGAGCTTCCAGATTCATAGAGAGAAGAAGGATTCAGGCGAATCAAAGAAGTCAGTCGATTCACAGTGCTTAGCACATAGTAGGTGCTTGTGAGTGATAGAATAGTTGGTTGTTGTCCTTCATTCTTGAAGAGGACTAAAATGACATTACTATGTTGGGTCAAATACATTGTGTCTGTGATTGTGACCGATTTGATCAATACTAGCTCAGAAGGCTTTACCACAGATTGGGCACAAACAGTCCATGTGAACATCTGGAGTGAAGATGTTTCTAAACTGACACATCTCAGTTTTTTTTTAGCTCCAAAATGCTGCTTCCTTTGTAGAGCACAGGGCCTTCTTTGAGTCGGGCACACGGTGCTAGGTTGTCCTTTGCAGTGTCTTCCATGACATGCAATCGATTCCAGAGAATGGGTAAATGGATGGGTGAGTGAATGAAGAAATGAATGAGTGGGGGCAGCTAGGTGGCAAAGTGAATAGAGCACTGGCTCTATTATAATAATATAATAGAACCCTGGAGTCTGGAGGACCTGAGTTTGAATCCGACCTCAGATGCTTACACTTACTAGTTGTGTGACCTTGGGCAAGTCACTTAACCCCAACTTCCCAGCCTTCCCCCCTCCAAAAAACAAACAAAAAAAGATACCTTAAGAAATGAATGAGTGGAAGAATAAATCTTTTAGCTTTCTTTTATGCGTAATCTTCCCGGTTAGAATGTAAGCTCCTAGAAGGCAGGGACTGTTTCTTTTTGCTTGTATTTGTTTCCCTAGCACTTAACACATTTCCTGGCACATAGTATGCACTTAATAAATGCTTATTGACCCTCTAAATGAATAAATGAACAAGGAAATGAAGGAATAAATTGAATGAATGAGCAAGTAAATGGATGAAGAAATAAATGAATCTCTCTTACCACCTTATTTGAAAAGAGGGGGATGAAAATAAAGATACGAAAAGCTGAAGAGGACAGGATAGAAGGAAATACATACTTAACAGTCATAATTGGGAATGGGAATGGGATGAATTTGCCCATAAAAGAGAAAAGGAGAGCAGAGTAGATTAGAAAACAGAATCTAACAATATATTGCTTACAAGAAATACACTTAAAAAAATAAAGATTTGCATAAAATAAAAATAAGAAGCTAGAGAAAAATTTTTTATGCTTCAGTTAACTCAGATAAGCAAGAATAACAATCATAATTTCAGATAAGACTGAAGCTGGTCAATCAATAAACATGTATTAAACATCTACTATGTGTCAAGCCCAGTCCTAAACACTGAGGTTGTAAATAAAGAAAGGAAGGAAGGAAGGAAGGAAGGAAGGAAGGAAGGAAGGAAGGAAGGAAGGAAGGAAGACAGTTCCTGCCCTCAAGAAACTTATGTTATTGGGGCAAGACAATACACACAAGGAAGAGGGGAGGAGAGGTGGAGAAGGGCCTGGTGGAAAAGTCAGAGAAATCCCAAAGTAGTGCTGCCAGGTGAGAAATGAGAAATCTGAGCTGAACTCTATGCTTAAATGGAGGATTTGGAGTTTATGGCTTCATTCTCCAGTAAGAGAGACAGAAGGTAGGACGAACGTGCGTGCCCCAGCCTTCGGCCTCTCTTTCTGGTCTCCATCTTTGCCCCGGCGTAAGCAGGACTAGTGCGTCCCAAGTGGCCGCCATGCAGCTGTTCGTCCTGCACACCCTTGAGGTGACCGGGTGGGAGACCGTCGCCCAGATCAAGGCCCATGATGGAGGTCATCGCCCCCGAGGACCAGGTCCTGCTTCTAGGAGGCTCCCCGCTGGAGGATGAAGCCATATTAGGGCAGTGCGGGATGGAGCCCCTGTCCACCCTGGAAGTGGCTGGCCAGATGCTAGGAGGTGAAGTCCATGGCTCTCTGGACCGAGCTGGAAAAGTGAGGGGGCAGACTCCCAAGGTGGCCAAGCAGGAGAAAAAGAAGAAGAAGACTGGGCATGCTAAGAGGAGGATGCAGTACAACCGATGCTTTGTCAACGTAGTGCCCACCTTTGGCAAGAAGAAGGGCCCCAATGCCAACTCCTAATCCCCTGGTACTTTGTCTCCAATAAAGCCGCTATGAATCTAAAAAAAAAAGAGAGACAGAAGGTGGTGATAAGATAAAGTACCAAGGCTAATGGTACTATAAATATAGATATGATAAGGACACAAGCAAGGAAAGTTCATTATGTTTAAAGGCACTGTAGATAACAATAAATATTGTTGCTTCATTTTTACCCAGAATAGCATAGCATGTAAGTACTTAAAAGAAAGATTAATCAAATAGGAAGACATATGTAGTAATACTGTAATAGTGAGAGATCTAAATGTACCGTTTTCAAAATTAGATAAATCTAACCAAAAGATGAACAAGAAAGATGGTGAGGACCTGAATAGAACTTTAGGAAAAATTAGAGATGATAGGTCTCTAGCAATTAATGAATGAAAGTAGAAAACTGTACACACCACCTTTACAAAAATTGGCCATGTATTGGGGCATAGAGGCCTAACTAAAAATGTAGAAAAGCAGAAATACTCAACATATCACTTACTGGTCACAACAGAATAAAAATTATATATAGTAAAGGGTCCTTGAGGAGAAAATTAAAACCTAATTGAAACTAAATAACATAATTCTAAAGAACTGGTGGATTAAATAATATTTAAATACAAACAGTAAAAATATTATTAAAGAAATTACAATAATGAGACAACATATAAAAATTTATGGAATATAGCTAAGGCAGTCCTTATGGAAAATTTATCTCTAAATAAATATATTTTAAAGAAATAAATACCACCCTTTCATCATTAAAAGAAAGGACAAATCAATGGATTGAGCACACAGCTAAAAAAAACTTGAGTAACAACACATAAAGAAAGCCCAACTAAGCCACAAAGTAGAAATTATGAAAATTAAAGAAGAGGTTAATAAAATTAAAAGAAAAAAGCCAATCCTATTGAATAGATAAATAAATGTAGGAATGTTTTTTTTTGGGGGGGGGAATGTAATGGGGATCTGGCACATGCTCACAGTGCCTCAGGTGGTGTGTGTCTCCATGTGGAAGACTCTAGAGAGCAGATGGCATCTCTCCACTTGAGAGCTGCTTCTGGGGGAATCATGACATGTAAGGGCAGTGTTTTAGAGAGACAGTGGAGCATGTGTGGACATTCTGTAACTGTTTCCAGTTGACTAACCACATAGTCCAGAGGAACCTTTTTCAACTGGCTGTGTAGTCAGAACTGTCCAAAAGGTTTGAGCCACCATTGTCGATGTCTTTACTTTTATTATCTTCAGCTGAACCCTGGTCTTATGAAGGGTTAGCCCATGGTGGAAGGGGAAGATCTATGGAGAAGAGAAATAGGACTTTCTTAGTCCTCTCATTTATCCTCTTCTATTCTAGGTAGAGGAAGTGGAGCACCCATGCCTTGGGAATCGAGAAATCAGAATTCAGCCTGGGTGTTGCAACAACCCAATACTGATGTCCTAAGGAGCAAGGAGTAAACTTTGGGACTGACCTTCAGCAGTCGCTGGAAATATCCAGTGGTGATGCTGCCTTTTGATGTGAACTTGGTGGGACCAAAGCTACATAGGAATTGAGCTAAGTTCTGAGCCTATTCCCTCAGAGACAGATACAGTATAGAGGAAATGGCGCCCTAGAGGTATTGGGGAGAATGCTGCTTTTGTTCTTGCCTCACATTACCTGACATTAAGTGGCTAAATGAAATTAAAGGCGCTATTCAATGGCCCCTAACAAATGGGGTGAACATTGTTGGTGGTAACTTAGCAGAGGGCAGTGAAGGAAGGCTGCCCATAGACCCTACAGGGACCCTAGAGTCCTAAGATGGATGGAGCAGACCTGATTCTGGGAGGGAGGGCTGGAGCATCCCCATTATATGTAGGATTTCTCCCTGGAAGTCAATCACCACCAGACATGAATGAAACAAACACAATCAAGCAAAGCCAGTTTAGTCCTTGTTGAAGTTGTTGACCTTTCTAAGCAGCCAACTGAAAAAAGTGTGCTGCCAATCCTAGGTAGCCAAGCAGAATTACTACGCTTGATCCACAATCTCCCCAAGGCATTTACCTTACTCGTCACATTTCTCCTGGAAGTGGCATCCTAGCATCCTCCATGTGGAAACACACCATCTGCTCCTCAGTGTCCTCCAGGAGGCACTCTCTAAGATTCTCTGCCATGTTCTCTGCTCATGTTACTAACAAAACAGAGTTCATCTAATTTTTTTTAAAGAGAGAGGTAGACCAAGTTCATATAAAAAATGAAAAGTAATTTGTGACAATTGAGAAAATATGGGAAATTATCAGAAATTATTTTGCACAATCATATTCCAATAAAAATGATAGATGGGTGGCTAGGTGGCACAGTGAATAGAGCACCAGCCTGGAATCAGGAAGACCTAAGTTCAAATCTGGCATCAGACACTTAACACTTACTAGCTGTGTGACCTTGGGCAAGTCACTTAACCACAATTCCCCTGCCTTTCCCCCTCTAAAAAAAAAACCCAAAAACCAAAACAAGAATGTTTTAAAAAAATGTTTAAAAATGACAGAGTGCATGAAGACTTACAAAAATATCAAACAGGTTAACAAAGGAAGAAATAGACTATTTCACTCCCAATAACTCATTTTTATTTTATTTTCAGGTCCAAGTTCTCTCCCTTCCTCTTCACATTCCTCACTAAGAAGGTAAGAAAAATGAAACCTCTTACAAATATGTGTAGTCATGCAAAAATAATTACCACATTATCCATATCTAAAATTGAAAGAAAAAGAAAGAGAAGGAAATATGCACATCTGTACTCCGAGTCCATCATTTCTCAGTCAGAGGTGGATTGCACGTTTCATCATCATTTCTTTGGAATTATGGTGGGTTATTGTGTTGATAAGGATTCTTAAGTCCTTCAAAGCTGATATCTTTACAACTGTGTTATTTTTTTTGGAGGGAGGAAAGTAGGGCAATTGGGGTTAAGTGACTTGCCCAAGGTCACATGGCTAGTTTTGTGTTAAGTGCCTGAGGCTGTTTGAACTCAGGTCCTCCTGACTCCAGGGCTGATGCTCTATTCACTGTGCCACCTAGCCATCCCACAAATGTGTTATTAATGTATAAATTGTTCTCCTAGTTTTGCTCACTCACTTTGCATCAGTTCATAGAAGTCTTCCCAAGTTTTTCTGAAGCCATCCCCTTCATCATTTCTGAAAGTCCAATAGTATTCCATCACATTCAAATATCATGCTGTCCAGTCATTCCTCAATTTACAGGCATCCCCTCAATTTTCAATTCTTTGCCACTGCAAAAAGAGTTGATTTAAATATTTTTGTACATATGGATCCTTTCCCTCTTTCTTCAGTCACTTTGGGGTGTAGACCTAGTACCAATATTGATAGCCAAAGGGAATGCATGCACAGTTTAAAAGTTTTTTGGGTAGAGTTTCAAATTGCTTTCCAGAATAGCTAGAGTTCATTGTTCTATTAACAATGCATTAGTATATCTGTTTTCTCACTTCCCCTCCAGCATTTGTCATTTTTTTTTCTTTTTTGTCATTTTAGTCAATCTGATGGGATGAAGTGGTACTTCCCAGTTATTTCTATTTGTATTTCTCTAATTATTACTGATTTAGAGTGTGTTTTTAAATAGGGCTATTGATACCTTGGATTTCTTCCTCTGAAAACTGCCTTCATAGCCTTTGACCATGTATCAATTGGGGAATAGCTTTTATTTTTATAAATTTGACTCAGCTCCCTATAAATTTGAGAAATGAAACCTTTGTCAGAGAAGTTTGCTACACAGATTCTTACCCCCCCCAATTTCCTGCTTCTCTTCTAATTTTGGATGAATTGGTTTTGTTTGTGCAAAAAACTTTTTAATTTTTATGTAGTAAAAATTATTCATTTTACCTCCTGTGAACTTCTCTATATCTCCTTTGGTCATGAACTCTTTCTCCTATTCACAGATCTGACAAGAAATAGATTATTTAGATAACACAATAACTGAAAAAGAAATTGAACAAGTCAGGATAAGATGGATTTACCAGAGAATTATATGAAAAATTAAAAGAACAATAAGTTCCAATATTATATAAACTATCTTCAATAATGTATTGTTTAGTAATTTTCAGTCATGTCTGACACTTTGTGGCCTCTTTTGGGGTTTTCTCAGCAAAGATACTGAAGGTGTTAGCCATTTCCTTCTCCAGCTCATTTTACAGATGAGGAAACTGAGATCAACAGAGTTAAGTGACTTGTTCAGGGTCACACAGCTAGTAAGTATCTGAGGCCATATTTGAACTTAGGTATTCCTGACTTCAGGCCTGGCATTCTATCCACTGTGCCATCTCCCTGCCTGTTTTCAATAATAGGGAAAGAAATTTTTTCCCCAAATTCCCTATAATAAATGTGGTCCTGATACCTAAACCAGGGAGAGACAAAATAGAAAAATATATATAGATTATTATCATTTATCATATATTACAAATTATTATTAATGTATTAAATAGTATTATAGATCATCATGGCAAAATTTTTAAATAAAATATTGGCAAATAAGCTACAGCAACATATTAGAAAGATTAGACACTATGCTAGATTGAATTTACATCAAAGTTGGGTCAACATAAAAAAGACTATAAATATAATTGTTGTGAAGAGAATAAGAGCAAGATGAGATCTGGTTTTTAGATAAATTTAGATGTGGATTTATTGATCAAGCACGAGACTGCCTGGAGTATACACTCAAACCAGGCTGCCCCGAATTGGGGTACAGGCAATGCTTATAAAGGCAAAAACCACAATTGGGGAGGGGAGCTAGCATAAGCAATGACACACAGAAGTCAAGAACAGCCATTGGTTGGATGTATAACTCAGGGCTAATTTGGAAATCATGGTGAAACATGTGACAGGGGTCCCTCCTAGAACAGGGTGGAGGGTACAGGGTGGAGGGCACAGGGGGAGTGGAATTTCCAGAACAGGCTGGGATCATAGAACGGGTCAGGGTCCTGTTCTGGGTAAAGGGTGTGGGGGACCTTGCTCGGTTATCATCCCCAAACAGGGTGGTCTCTTGCATGGGATAGACTTGCCCCATGATCTCTATATATACTTGCACCATAACCCTTATATGAAATGCTGCTTCAAGGCTTACTTATTTAGGGAAGTACTAACTTAGGGAAAAGATAAGGGAGCCAGGGACTATGCCCTGGGTGATTCACTTTTACCCAGGACTACGCCTTTAAGCTGTTACAAGCGGTTACAGGGTTTAGGATAAAGACAAAGACAAATAAAAGGGGGCTTAATGGTGGGCTCCAAATCAGGTGGCATGTGATTTGTGTTACCTTACAACATAATAAATCATGTCAATAATAAAAAAATGACATGGTAATAACCATAGACTTTGAAAAGGCTTTTTGATAAAATCCAACTCCCATTTCTGTTCAAACACACACACACACACACACACACACACACACACACACACACACACCCCAAAATAAAACCACCAACACTAGAGAAAGCATAGGAATAAAATGGACATTTACTCATTATACTAAATAATATCTATCTGAAACCAAGATTAAATATGTACAAAGAGAGTCTGGTCCATACTCAAATCATTTGAATGGCATTCTTCTACCAGGAGGACACTAGTGAGTTGCTTCTGGGAGAATTATGGGATGTAAGTGCCTTGGAGTGATTGGAACATGGACAGACATTCTGGTCAGTTAGCCCAAGTGGCAAAGGGAATAATCTTTGATTGGTTTTGGGTACATTCAGAAAGGCCCTTTTGCCCTCTCTTTGTTGCCTTTTGATTCTCTTTACCTTATTGTCATCAATTGACTTTGGTTGGTGTGATGGTGTCTGAAAGAGACCATACTATAAGGGGAAGGATTGTAGTAGTCTTCTTCCTCTGAGACCATATGACCTCTGAGAAATGGGCTTTCCTTGGCCTTTTTGCCCATTCTTTTCTGTTCTGGGTATAAGGAGTAAAGTTTCCAACACTGGGAATTTCAAAGGTCAGAGTAGTGGGCCATAGGGATTTAGGAGTCAGAATCCAGGCCAGATTTGACAGCCAACATAGCATGGATGCCCTGAGGAACAAGGAATGGCCCTTTAGGATTCCAGCTTAACATAAAAACTCATCTAGCAGTGATTCTGCTTTTGGATGTGAACTTGGCAAGGCTTATACTGTGTAGGAATTGAGTTAAATTGAACCTACTCTTCCCAAAGTCTGAGGGGAGATTATGATCCTAAGGTATTAAAGGGTGGGAATATTTGTATTTTGTTCTTGCTGTATCCTTTTTAAAAAATTTTCATTATTTATTTATTTATTTTTAAAGCAATTGGGGTTAAGTAACTTGCTCAAGGTTACATGGCCAGTTATTTCTGGGTGTGGTGCTAAGTATCTGAGCCCAGTTTTGATCCCCAGGTCATCCTGACACTGGGGCCGGTGCTCTTACTCGTGCTGTATCCTTAAAGTAATAACATTTTGCAAAAGCTACTTGACATTAGATAGTTAGATGGAACTGGGTTCCACTAGTCACTGGCTCCCTAAAAGATGGAGGGAACCCAAACAGTGGGAGTTCAAGCTCATAGCAGAGAAAAGACACACTTCTGAACCTCTCAGATATCTGAAAACCTGGAGGAGAAGGTGTGACCTGTTTTCAAAGCCTAGCCTTGAGAGAGTAGAGCAAGAGAGTATATGTTGCATGTAATGGGGGAAAATTAGAAGCCTTTCTGAATGAGATCAGGGTAAAACCAAGACGTCCATTATCACCACCACTATTTAACATAGTCCTAGAAATGTCCTACAGCAATAAGACAGGAAAAAGAAATCAAAAGAATAAGCATAAGCAAAGAGAAAATGAAATTGTTACTTTTTCTACAGATGATGTGATGATTTACTTAGAAAACCATAAAGAAGAGTTTTGAAATAATAACTTCAGTAAAATTGGAAGATATAAAATAAATCCACATAAATCATCATTATTCCTGTATATTGCCAACAAAATTCAGCAGGAAGAATTAGAAAGAAAAATCTCATTTAAAGTAACTATAGAAGCTATAGAATATTTGGGAGTATACTTACTAAGACATGTCTAGGAACTATATGTATCCAACTATAAAACACTTTGCAGAAATTAAGACAGACCTCAAAAACTGAAGAAATATTAAATGTTCTTGAGTCAAAATAATAAAAATGACAATACTACCTAAATTAGACACTTATTCAGTATCATACCAATCAAACTACCAAAGTATTATTTTATAAAGCTAGAAAAAATAATGACAAAATGTATAAGGAGTAATAAAGGATGTTTCTCAAGGGTAATAATGAAAAGGAAATGGAAAGGAAGGGATTTTTATCAGAATCGGATCTCAAATTGTAGTACAAAGCAGTTACATGTTAAAAAAAATGTTTTGGTATTGGTTAAGAAATAGAGAAGCTGTGTGACCTTGGGTAAATCACTTAATCCCAACTGCCTTGCCTTCCCCCCTTAAAAAAAATAGATTTTCAGATTAGATACACACCATACAGAACCAAACAAACACAGTAGCAGTAGTCAATAACCCAAACACCCCAGTTACTGGGAGGAAGAAGGACTTGCTATTTGACAAAAACTTCTGGGAAAACTTGAAAGTACTTGGGCAGTTATACCAGCATCTCACACTATATACCTAGATAAACTTCAAGTGGCTCCATGACTTAGATATAAAAGATGTCAGCATAAGTAAATTAGAAGTGCAAGTTTTTTACCTTTCAGATCTGTGGTTAAGGGAAGACTTCATGACTAAACCAATGATTAAATGGTTAAATTAAGTAAGACAAAATAGATGACTTTGTTTATACAAAATTGAAGTTTTTTGCACAAACAAATCTCATGCAGTAAAAATGAGAAGGGAGACAGGGGAAAAAATCTTTGCTGCAAATTTCTCTGGAAAACTTCTGATATCCAAGATATATGACGAATGGATTCAAGCTCATAAGACTTAAGATTCATTCTCCAAAAGATAAACGGTCAAAGGATATGAACAGGTAATTTTCAAAGAAAGAAATCCAAGCTATTAATAACTATGTAAAAAAAGTTGTAACTCGCTAATAAATGTTATTTGGTCATTTTCAGTCATGTCTTACTCTTCTTGACCCCATTTGGGGTTTTCTTGGCAAAGATATTGGAGTGGTTTGCCATTTCCTTCTCCAGCTCATTTTGTAGATGAGGAAACTGAGGCCAACAGGGTTAAGTGACTTGGCCAGGGTCACACAGCTAATAAGTGTCTGCAGTCAGATTTGAACTTAGGAAGATAGTCTTCCTGACTCCAGGCTAGACATGTATCACACTGCATCACCCAGATACCCACTAATCAGTGGAGAAATGCAAATTAAAGCAATTCTGAGCTTCTACCTCATACTCCTCAGACCAGCAAAGATAATAAAGAGGAAAATGATAAATGCTGGAGGGACTGTGGGGAAATAGGCACATTACTGCCTTGTTGGTGGAGTTGTGTCGTGGTCCTGGTGATGAATCTAAAAACACAGAAGGAGGCATGTACTTTTGGACATAGTCAATGTGGGAATTTGTTCTGCTGGACCCTGTGTATTTATTGTGAGGTTTTGGCTTGTTTGTTTAATTGTTTAATGGGGAGTGAGTAGAAGAGAGAGATAATAAATGCTTGTTAAAAAAAAATAATGCATGGGAGTAAGTGAATGAAGGTGTGAATTAAGAAATGGGTGTGAGTGAGTGAGCAAATGAGCTAGATGTGTGAGTGAAGGTATGTGGGAATGAATGAAGTTCCTCTGGTCCGAGGGTTGGGGGGCAGGGAGCTTCTCCAGATGACTAGTTGGGTGCAATCCAACCCCATGGCAGGGGGTTGGCCAAGATGACCTTGGGAGAGGTTGAGCAGTTTAGCTGGAGGGATGGGCCAGAGTCACTTTCCCCGCCCATCCTTTATGTAGGCAGCCCCCGTGTCATAGACCCCACTGTGGCCCCTGCTCTAGCAATGCCTGAGAAGGTAGTTGCTGGAAACTGTTGGCCTGGATGGGCCCTCTACACCCTGCCCGTGCCCCCCGGCCCTGGGGGCTGGGCTCCCGCTATCCCAGCCAAGGCCTGGGCCGGCAGAGTTTTCGGCTTCGACGCCTCCAACTGAGAGCAGCCCCCCAGAGAATGTTCAAGCCGAGCCGGCCAAGGTACCGGACCCAGCGTGGGAACAATCCCAATTTATTGGCTCCTAGAACCAGCCTGTGGCTCCTTCCTCATCAGCCCCTAGGTCTGTGAGGGCCTGGGATGGCTGGGCTGTGGAGGGATGGAGGGAGGGAGAGAGGGAGGGACAGACTGACAGACGAATGGGGAAGGGAAGGAGGCAGGAGGGATGGTAAGGACAGACAGGTTCCTAGTTTATGTACCCATGACCTACATCTTGGCACATCCAGGGAGATACTCAGAAGGGACCTTGGAGATCAGGGGATTGGATCAGATTTAGAGCTAGAAGAAAGACCTTATGAGAGAGACCAGTTAGTTAAACATACTTCCCCCCCCCCTCTTATTTTACAGAAATTTTACAGGAAATTGAGGTCCAGAGAAGGGAAGAGATTGGTCCAACGTCATATAACAAGTAAGTAGCCAAGCTGGGATTCAACTCAGGGCTCTGTCCTCTTTCCCAGGAATATCCCTCCCCCCCAACTGCCATTTTAGCATTTTCTTCCCAGATCTCCCAGGAGACCCTACACTAATGCCAATGGGGGGACCCCTGGGGCTGGTGACCCCTGAACAGTTCTAGGACAAGATGGCCTGTGTGGGTGTAGGAGAGAGGCGGAGGGGCTTGCCAAAGCTGAAAGTAGGAGGCAGCGCATTTCAGAAGTGTCTTTGGGGTTGGGGCTGGGCAGGTGGAGGACCTGGTCATCCATTTATAGAGTCCTCCCTGCTCAGAGAATCTGCCTGCCTCAACTCACCTTTGCCAGGAAGTCTTTCCTGACAACTTAGGTTCATGCCAGGTTAGGTTCCTCCGCCCTTGTTACCCTCTCAGAGCCAAAGGCCCAGCTGAGATCTGAATTCAGAGCCTCCCAGCTCCCAGACCAGGCCCCTTCTCCCATTCTGAGTCTCTGCAATCCCTCCAGCACCCTTCCCCTAGACCCCCAGCACCATTCTTGGGGTTTCTGGACCCCACTGACACAGCTTTTTTTTCTTATCCCTCTTGGGCCTAGCCTTGCTGAGCAGCCTCAGACAAGTCCCTTTTGTTTATCTAGAAAGGGAAGGATTTGAATTAGATGGTCTCCAACAGCCTTTTCAGCTTTGACTTTCCATTGACTTTCCAATGGAGTCATTCCTTGACTCCAAGTCCCTGGTCTGAGAGGCGTACACAGTCCTACCCTGGGGAGCCCCTGATCTGAGAGGGGACACATCCCTGCCTTGGGGAACCCCTGGTCTGAGAGGATACAGCCCTGCCCAGAGAAGCAAGAGCCCAGCCTTAAAGGGGAGACATAGCCTTTTCCAGGGAGCCCCTGATCTGAGGAGAATAGCCCTGGCCTCCAGGAAACCCTGGTCTGAGTGGGTTTGCAACATTGCTATGGCCGGGGTTTCGGGGGGCGGGGGGAAGGGAAGGAAAGCCCCAGAGACTGGGGCAGTCACTTAGAGACTTCCCGAAAGTAACAGAACCTCTCTTTCCCTCCCTCCATCCCTGCCCCCTTCTCTCCTCCAGCCTTTAGACAAGTGGATCATTTGGAGAGATTGCTCTTCCTCTGAGGGGAGACCCCTTGTTCTGGCCACCCAGAAACCAGCCTTAGAGCAACCATTGAGTATGTCTGCTTCAGCCTTGTTGGTCTCCGCTTCCTTATTTTCTTTGGGGGTGATTCAGGGAGCACAGGGCTGAACTGTAGGCTTTCAGATTCGGAGAGGAACTCAAGGCTACCCCAGCCAGCTACCCAGCTTACAGAAAAGGAAACTGAGGCCTGGAAGAGGTTGCTCAGGGAGGCAGTGGCCAAGCCTGGCCTTATTATCCCAGGGCCTCTGACTTCTGAGCACTTGCTCTTCCTCCAGGGTCTTGGGATACTTGCTGGTGGCCAGCATGAGCTCCACCAGTAGCAGGAACTGGGACCCTAGAGCAGAAGCAGGAGCTGGCAGCCCCCGCAGCAAGTGGGAGTGTGCTGTTTGTCCTTCCCTGAGCAGGAGCAGAGGCTGCCACTGCTGTCCCCTCTGGTGCAGTCAGGCCAGAAAGACTAGCTGGAGGAGGAGGAAATGAGGGAGGGAAGCTAAGGAACAAGCATTCCAATTTGGGAGAGGAGGGGGACCAGGGGGACTGAAGGCCAGCTGCAATCAGCCTGCATGCCTGCAGAGCTCAGTTTGGGAATTCCCCAAGGTCCTCTGTTCACCCACCTGGAGTGTTGTCCTGTCTTCCAGGAGGCCTCATTCACAGCATCATAGGGACAGCGGAATCCGCCAAGTCCAACCCTATCATTTTACATATGAGGAAACTAAGGCACAGGGTCACCCAGCAAGTAAATGTCCAAGGAGGGATTCGAACCCCGATCTTCCTGACTCCAAACCCAGAGCTCTGTTCAGTCATTCCAGCCATAGTTTTCAAGGGAGGAACAGGGTGTCTAGGAACATAGGGACAGGGAGAGAATTGTCTGGGGTTGATGCTAGCCAATGTCTGTGTGTGTGATGAGAGCCATGACTGGACTGTCCTGAGACTTAGAAAAAGTGACTAGACTGGAGAGGCCAGGCAGTGACAGGGGGTGTCAGTGAATTGTGGGGTTCTGCCCAGACCAGAGAAGGGCTCCTTTGGAGGTCAGAGAGAGAGAAAGGGGATGGACCAGAGCCCTGGCTTGGGAGCCCTGGGTTTTTCCTATCTAGATCACTGTGTATGACCTGGCTCTCCACTCCCTGCCCTTTTGATGGAGAAGAAGGGAAACTGAGCTTACCAGCTCTGACTCATGGGAACTCCCCCCTGCCCAAACATAATAACAGCTCACATCCAGGAAGGGGGGGGGGGGGGGGGGAAGTGACTTGTCCAAGGTCTAGAAGTATGTGAGTGAGTGCATGGCAGATCCCAAGTCTCCTGACTCCCAGGCCGGCACGCCTTCTTCTTCCTCTGGGGCCTTGCTAGCAAACATGTCAGCCATGTTTTCTGAGGCAGAAAGGAGAATGAGGACACCCTTAGGGAAAGTCCTGGGGAGCTACTGTGTTTCCCCGATAATAAGACACTGTCTTATTAATTTTTTTTGGAAAGAAAAACACCAGAGGGCTTATTTTCAGGGGAGGGCTTATGTTGTCCTGCCTCAGCTCTCCTCCGCGGCACTGCTCTCAATGGCGCCAACAAGCAAATCACTGGGGAAGAACAGGATGACGCGCTCACTGCTGCAGCTCCGATTGGAGGCGTAGCAGAGTCAGGCATGCGTTTGACGGGGGGGGGGGAGAGACGGTGCATAGGGCTTATTTTCGGGGGAGGGCTTATTTCGGGATAGGTCTTATTATCGGGGAAACACGGTACTTTGGACTCTCTGTCCCAAAGTCTGGCCTCACAGGGTCTGAATAGGGCTGGTCATTCTGGGCTCTGGACTGGCTACCCCTTCTCCCCACACACAGTGAGCCTGGGCCCAGGGCCTCAATCCTCACTGACCTGAATTCAAGCACCTCCACCGCACCCCAGGTTGGACCTGAGCCAGGACTCCTTCCTCCCTTGGGCCCAGGCCTTTGACTAGCTTCTAAACCTTGCCCTTTCCATGGGAAGTAGCAGAGCTCTCTAACATGAGCATTAAAAGACCAGGGCCCAAATCCAGACTCCGACTCTTACTGGCTGTGTGACCTTGGCCAAGTCATTTGTAGTTGACTCATGTTTTAGTGAGAGGTTTGGGCCAGATAACCTTTGAGGTCCCTTGAGCCCTGGGCTTAGGGCAGCCCTGGGCCCTGCCTTCTCTAAGCTCCCTGTCTAGATGGGGAGAAAAGGCCTGCACAGTAGTAGAGGGGGAAAACCCAAGATGAACTGGGAGGAGGAGTGGGGCATGAGGGACCAGCGGCACCAGAGGTTTCTCCTAGAAGTGGTAGCCTTTAACAGCTGCCCTCCAAGCTTTCACCCCAGCCTGAGCCCCACTAGTTCCTCTGATCCCAGCCCTGCTTACCTTCCAAGTGGTCAGCACCAAGTTGGAGGATGGTCCCTGCTCTCTCTACCCATCCTCCTCTCTGCTCTTGATCAGGCATTTCTAGGGTTTATTCATGTGGGCATAAAAAATATACAGATTTGGAACGCCAGGGGGAGGTCATGAGCTTAATTAAGCAAGGGCTCCAAGCTGTCCAGGCACATCAACGTGTCCCAGGTATATCAATCAGTGTTTGCAAAGCCTTCCTGGCTGGAAAAGCTGTCCCCAGATGAGAAGGATTACTGTGGGAGATAGTGTACTGCCCATCACTGGAGGTCTTCAGGAAGTGGTTGCTTTGTTTGTCTGTGGTACAGGAGCCCTGGACTGGTCAGGGCTCAGACACCACAAGGTCCCTTCCAGCCCTGAGAATCTGGGATTCTGAGCTGTGGGGATCCACAGACCCCACCATGGCTGTGCTTAGAGATCCTTCCTGCTTTGAGACAGACACCTGATCTTACTGTTGGGCCCCAGCCTAGAATGGCAGGATCTTTGGACCAATGAATGGCTCAGTTCTCCCTATCAGGCCTGTCTCCATCTTGGGTAATTAGTAGCCACTTGAGGTCATGTCAGGTATGGGTGCTGTGCCCATGTGAAGGGCAGAGCTTGTAAGAGAGAACTGAAGATGACCTTGCCCAATTCAAGAGGAAGCTGGGGACCCAGGACCATGAGTTGCTCCATCCTCTAACCTCAGAAAGCCAAGAAAATTTCCTTTGCTCAGTAATTCATTCCTTCCCTGTCATTCATTTCATTTATTCATTCCTTCGCTAAGTCATTCATTCACTCACACATTCAGTCTGACTCACTCATTCCCCGTACTCAGTACAGGAGGGACAAGCAAATGGACAAGGCCCCGTCCCTTCTGGCCTTCCGGGGGCGGGAGCAGGTCACTTGAGGTCTGTGGAAAGAAGGCAGATAATCTGTGATTCATTCCCTAGGCTTTGCCAGGACCTGCCCCCAGACCTGGATCCCCAGACCCACCTCTTAGCAAAACGAATACCCAGGTGTAGTTTCCATTTGCCCCAGAACCTCCCCAGGGGGCAATACTTCCCTTACCCACCTAATTCACGGGGAGCTGAGACTGGGGCCTGGGACCTCCGATGCTGTGTCCCTTTGTGTCTCGTCTCTCCTCCCTCCCACCCCTCCCCTTTTCCCCTCTCCTTCCCCCACATATATATACTGGTATCTGAGACTGAGGGGCCTGAGACCTCCTGTTTCTTTTCCCTGCATCTGTGCAGCTGAACAAAACTGATGAAAATCACAAAACCATGCTGACTAGATCCACCTCAAATTTATATTGACATAACATAATGGGTCCTTACTGCTGCTTGGCGATTCATTTACATCTCTCTAATTAACTCACTATCTGGCCCACCGCCT
The DNA here is from genome assembly GCF_028583685.1 of Petaurus breviceps papuanus. Taxonomy (NCBI): domain Eukaryota; kingdom Metazoa; phylum Chordata; class Mammalia; order Diprotodontia; family Petauridae; genus Petaurus; species Petaurus breviceps. The sequence continues at coordinate 29,233,838 of NW_027185852.1, forward strand.
CAGCTCTTCCAAAAGTTCTTACCCTCCTCAAACATCCGGGGACTCCCCCCATTCTCTCAGCTGAGAACTTTTGTCCGTGGTTTACTGAAAAAGAAAAGAAAAAGGCCATTTGCTAAGAGCTCCCTCTTCTCCTGGACTCCTCATCTCATACCAGTTCCCATTGGTTCAAAAACCATCTCTATGCCAATGACTCTTAGGTCTACCTGTCCTGCTCTGCCCTCTCTGCTGCCCTCCAGACTCATGCCTCCAGATGCCCATTGGATATCTTGAACTGGGAACCCTTCAGACAATTTTTAAACTCCAGAGCTGAACTCATCATCTTTCTCCCCCATTCTCTACACCTCCCTAACTTCCCCATTACTGTTGAGGACATCACCGTCCCCTCAAGTGTCTTCACTGACTCCATTCTCTCTCACCTCCCACTTTCAGTCTTTGGGTTAGTTTGCCATTTCTATATTTGTAACATCTTTCAGATACACCCCTGGTCTGGCCTCTAATGGTGCCACCACTTGGGGGCCCTCATCATCTGATACCTGGGCTGACAAGAGCTGCTGGTGGGTCAGCCTGCCTCAAGTCTCCCCCTTTCAGCCCCTAAAGTAATTTTTCTAAATTGTAGGTCTGACCATATAACATACCTCCCCATGCAATAAACTCCAGTGGTTACCTATCATCTCCAGGATCAAATGCAAAATTCTGTTCGGCATTCGGAGCCCTTTATAACCTCATCCCCCTTCCTTTCCAGTGGTCTTCCACCTTCCACCCACTTCTCCCCCTGTAATCTGAGACCATTCACACTGATCTTGCTTTTCCTCTCACGGGGGGGGGGGGAGACAAGCATTTATTGCATGCCTACTGTATGCTCGTGCTGTGTAAGTGTTCTATAAATATCCCATTTCATAGACAAATTCCCTATCCCCATTCCAGGCGTTTTTCTGTCTGTCCCTCATGCCTGGACTGCTCCTTTTTCTCATCTCCACCTTCCCACTTCCCTGGCTTCCTTGAAATCCAAGCTAAAATCCTCCTTTTTGCAAGAAGCCTTTCCTGATGCCCCTCCATTCAAGGGCTTTCCCCTTGTGCTGATGCCCACCTTGTTGGTCTGTGGCTTATTTGTACAGAACTGTTTGTGTCTTGACCGGGAGCATCTTGAGAACAGGGGCTGGCTGTCTTTTGCCTTTCCCTGTCTCTCCAAATGTTTATTCACTGACTTTGTCTCTGTATTTTTGTCACACACACTGGGGACTAAGGCTGGGAGGCTTGGGACCCCTGACTCTGTATCTCAGTCTCTCTCTCACACACACTGGAGAAGGTTGCCTTACTCTTGCAGCTACACTGAGGGTGAGGGGACTGTGGGAGTCAGTGACGTCAGCCCCTCCAGGCTATTTCTGGCTCCAGGTCGGTTAATTCCTGCTTCTCTTGGCCTCTCTTCCAGAAACCTTGTCTAATCCTGGCGGGCTGCCTGGGGTGGCGGGAAGGCCTCAAGAATTGCGAGACCCACCCCCAGCCCTCTCCTCAGTCTCAGGGGATGGGGGTGGGGGTGGGGAGTCAGCCAGCCTCCTGGCTCAGGCCTCAGGAGTCCCTGACCCTGTCATTCAAAGCCCTCAGGACACTGTCTCCAACTTGGGTCCCAGCCACATCGTTGTAGACCACTTTGCAGGCAGACAGCATCTCCTCTCAGCTCAGGTCCCACTCTTATCTCTGTAGCCCAGCCTGGGAGGGGGGGCCAGCAAATCTTAACTCCATTTTACCGAAGGGAAATCAAGGATTTGCCTCAGGTCACATAGGGAGCCCAGGCCTCAGCTGACCTAGGTCTAGTACTCTATCTAGTCTTTGGCTACTCTCCCAGGCTGAGGCCGGTCCACATGAGCTCATGCTGGCCAGCAGGTCACTAGCCCCACCAGTCTCTCTGGATCTGGGCCTCCCCTTGAGCCCTTAAAGGCCACATAATCAAACAGGAAGCATTGACTAAGCACCTACTAGATACCAGGGTACTGGTATATAGTGTACTGAGTTCTTGGGCTAACCAGACAATAAAGCAGTGCCTGCCCTTGAGGAGCTTCCACTCTGGCTGGAGAAACAGCAGGTACATAAAAAGAGAGAGACTGGATTAGGACCAGGACCGAACTTGTGTGTGGTCCATCTCCCTCCCATGCACATCTCCAATTCTTCATCTTTCCCCCAACCCTTCTCTTCCTCCTCTAGCCCCTCCCCATTCCATCTTTTAAGTCTTGATTTATCCCTTCACAACCTGTCTTATCCATCCCCTTCTCTCCACTCACATAGTTCAGGCTGTCATGGCCTCTTACCTGGACTCCTTATTATAATCTGAAACACCTGCTGGGGGCAGAGCCTCTGTTTGGCACTGGAGAGAGACAGATACAGCCCTTGCCCTCAGGGATCTCCTAGTCTAGGAGGGAATAAGGAGAATACCTAGACAGCTGCAATGTAGTCTCAAAATGAGGATATCCTATGCAGTGAGAAGGATTTCCTCAGGCCCCAGGGGGAAGGTAGGTCTCTGGAGGAAGCCTTTGGGTTAGGCTTTAAAGAATGGGAAAGAGAGAATCTCTACAGGTCCCAGGCCTCATCTGCCTCTCCTCCCATCCATCTTCCATTGGACAGATATGTATAATGCCCTTCTCAGACATCTTCAGGGGCTTTCTAATGCCTCTTGCAGAGTTTTCTTCCTATTTCCTCCCTACCAACAGCCCCTCTTCCTAAATCCCACACAGGACCAGGGCTTTGAGGGAGTTGCTTTTCCCACTTTACAGATAGGAAAATCAAGACCCAGAGAGAGGTAGCAATGTGCACAGTCACGTAGCCTAAGGTGGAACCTGGCCTGGAACACAGGCCTCCTGTCTGGAAAGGGGGTGGTAAAGAGTCTGGCACAAGAGTTGGGCAGGGTCGGGCACAGGGAGGCCCTGGGCCATGGGGAGCGGGAAGCCCTTTGAGGAGTCCAGGTGCTTGGGGCCCTGGGGCCTGGCTGCCTCCCCCAGGCAGGTCTTGCTATTCCCTGTTCTGTTTGCCACAGGAAAAGCAGGTTTGGCAGCTCAGGGAGGATGGGGAACGAAGGGGAGGGGAAGGACACGGCTGCCCAGAAGCCAGGTGCCCTAGGCTGCCAGGATGCCAGGCAGGGCAGGAGCATCCATGCAGGGCCCAGCTAGGTGTTCCCATCAGAGTGCTGGATTCAGAACCAGAAGACCTGGGTCTGGGATTCACCTGTGCAGCCTTGGAGAAGCTCTTCTGTGGACCTGCTTCCTCACCTGGAGAATGAATAGGTTGGACCAGATTACCTTCCATGTCTCCTCTAGCTCTGGCCAGGCCAGAGTTAATATGGCCCTAGGCCTCACCAAGTGAGACAATTTCCAGGAAGGAGGTAACAACCAGTTCTATTCTTCGTCCTCAACATACCTCATCTGGAATAGTGGGCATAACAATTTAAGGGGCAGACAAGATGGTGAATGTTCTTATATCTGTGCCTAAAAACTTTGTGGGAACTTTCCCAATGTCCCAAAGAAGAAGAGCCTGCCTGTGGAGGTGGAGGGTCTACTTCCTGGGCTCAGGCTTGCTTCTCCTGTACTGGCCCCAGCTAGGGTCCTGTGCTGTTAAGCTCTCTCCTGGCATCATGAAGACCTTCAATGCTGTGTCCCTGCTCTAGGAGTCAGGACCTATGGGCTTCTCTGCCCATGGCTTCCAAGGTGGGTTTGGGCAAGCCCCTTCCCCTCTCTGGACCTTGCTTTCCAGCCCCTGAGGATCTAGGCTTCACTAACCCTTGCTAAGCTGGTTCCTTGCCAGTCTCATCATGTCTCTCAGATTATCAATAACAGGAAACCTAGATGTGGTCACACAATGTGCTTCATGTTAGAGGCCCTGCCCTAGGCTAGGCTCAGGCCTAGGAATTCTGATCCACCTCCCCCAGGTCCACCGTCCTGGGCTCTGCTCTTCCTCTCCTGCTCCTCAGGCTCCAGAAGCCTGGGAGGTGTGGGGGCTTGTAGGGCAGCCATAGGAAAAAGTGGGAATGGAGACAGCGAATTGTGAAAGAGTAATAGAAGTCAGCGGCAGAAACTGTGCCTTCTCCTTTCTGGGGCTCAGTTTCCTCCTCAGTCAAAAAAGTGGGGTTGACCCTGAGATGTCTTGGCCCCAAGATGCTAGTGTGACCCCAACTCCAGCTTCCTTCAGGCCAGAGGTCTGGGCTAGGCTCAGACTGCAGGGTCCTGAGGCTCTGGTCCTGACTGTATTCCTGGGGGGGAGACACAGACTGCAGGGCCCTGGGCCTCTGTCCCATTCGTGTGGCTTGGCACTGCCTTTTGGCCTGGGAGGCCAGGCTCCTCTGAGAGACTACCAGCTTTGGGGGGAGGGGAGGCTGGACAAGGAGGCCCACTTCGCCATCTCTGACGTCTTCAACAGGAAAGTGGGATTCAGTTCACCTTAGTCTCATTCTGGTGCCCTGACTTGTTCTATGACCTTGGACAAGTCCCAGGGTCTTGGTTTCCTCACTTGGAAAATGGAGATTCTCAATTCTTTCCCCTAGCACCTTAAGGTTTCCAATTCAACTATATTCACCAAGATCCTGTTCTTGGTACTGGGAAAACAGACGGGAAACAGCAGCTGTCCTCAAGGGACTGGCATTCCACTGGGCAGGGCGCTGACCAACAGCCTTCAATAGGCAATAACATTTGATCCTCAGACTCTGAGTTGGGCGGAGCCACTTGGCTTCGGGTAGTTTTCAGCCCCCCACAATTCCTCACGTCTGCTAGAGGCAAAGCAGCCCCCCATCTCTGAGGTACTGAGCAACAAACCGAGTTAAAGTAGCCTGCTGTTTTCTGTACCAATTGAATGCTTCTCCATTGGAAGACAGCCTTGAGAAAGTGAAGCGTTCAGTTGGAAATTCAAGCTACAAACAAGTATGATGGTGTGTCTGTTTCTATTTTACTGTGAGCACTTACCTTAGTTGCTAACTGGTATTCAGGTGGAGTGAGCTGTTGCTATCTGGAAACATTACAGATAAATATATGTTTTAAAGAGTCCAGTCAAGGTCATCATTAGCCATGAGGGTATCTATCCTTTCTCTCTCCTTCCCTCCCTCAACCAATTACAACACTCATAGATCCCAAAGCTCTGGTAGTGGAGGTAACTGATGACCCCTTGGTCCCCTACCAGTAGTCACTGCTCTAGGACCCCTGTGAAATGATAAAATCTGGCCAAACATCACTAACAGGCATCAGAGAGGGGGACCTTCCCAGTATAAAAACAGGAAGCTGGGAACCCCTCACTGCAGGTAGCTAGTGGATGCTTCAAGATACAGACCCCCAGACTTGCAGCACCCCTTGTCTTCAGCCCTCCTGAGAATTCCATTGGCTCCAGGGAATACTAAAATCTCATTAGTGTATATGTGGTTTGTGTGTGAACTCTTTCCTTTCATAGTGTTAATGCTGATTTACTCATACGAACACACACATATACTCACTTAGATAAGCATTTGTTCCTAAATGTAGGAAGTAAGAGGTAGAACCAGGATGTCAGAATAGCAGGAAAAAAGTATAGAAAGCTCTTTCAGCTGCTCCAAACAGATCTAGAAAATGCGCCAGACCAAATCCTGATTGGGAAATCCAAGAAAAAATCACAATGAATCATTTTTCCAGCCTATGTCAACATAGGAAAACAAAGAGATCTGTGTATTCTGGGGACTGGATCCCCCTGGGAGGACACTGGGGTGAGTATTCCATTACAGAAAGAGACTCTGCCGCAAGGCGGGAGGAGATCTCCGATCCAGCACAGAGGGAACTAAAACTCAGCAGAAACAGGTGTGAACTGGCAGGTTTCAGATGATTCCAAAGAGCTGATGATGAAAGAGCTCCCCATCTCCTAACAGAATGGTAATGCACTCAGCGCAGACTGAAACGGAGTTTTTTGGACATAGCCAATGGAATTTGTTTTCCTTGTCTTTACATGTTTGTAACAGAAGTTTTATTTTTCTTGCTTTCTCAATCAGAAGATGAGGTGGGGTGGGAGGGAGATAAGGTACATTTTTGATGATGGAAAAAACTTTAATCTAATTTTTTTTAATATAGGAAGTAAAATGGGTAGGATCAATTATCCTTTTCATTTTGGGAATATCCTACAGACCCTGAGATAGCAGTAAATCATACCCAGAGTTCATCCAGTACAACTATCCGTATGCATGGCAATGATATTTGAGGTAGGGAGGGCAAATATTATGCCCATTTTGCAAATGAGGAAACTGAGGCTTACGCTAAATCTGTGATCACACAGCTAGGAAGTAGAGTTAAGGCAGGACTTCAACCTAGGCCTCATGACTCCAAGGCCAGTGAATTTTACATCTCGCTCCCTGTCTCTCTCCAAGGGATGTTTAGAGAATACTTTGAACTCGATGGATCTGGAATTTCGTGGATAGGTATAGTCCCTCCATTGACACAGAGAACAAATCATCCATGAGTGCCTATCCTGTGTTCTAGCATAAGTGGACACAGGGCCCATCCAAAGTGCTAGGAGACTCTATCACTTTATTTCTACATTGACCATCAAACGGAGCACAGAACCTACCTATCATCTATCCATGGTTCTTGACATGTGAGGAGAATGTCCCAGAACATGAGAGTCAGAAAAGATCTCAGCAGCCACCTAGTTCAACCCATCCCCAGAAGGGATTCCCACTATGATATACTGGACAAGTGGTCACCTGGCCTTTGCTTGAAGGATTTCAGGGAGGGGGGATTCCCCCCTGCCCAAGGAAGCCAATTTCACTTCTGGACACTGGATCCCACTGCCCCTGCTAGGTATTGTCCTTATTTTATTATTATATTATTGTCCTCTCCTTCTTAGGCAAATTCCTTGGACACTTGGACATTCTGTGCCTCTACTTTCTTTCCTCTCACCTCCCACCCATTTCTTAACTCTCCATAGTCTAGCTTCTGACCTCACCATTCTCCCAAAACTTTCTCCAAAGTGACTAGGGACCTCTTAACTCCCAAATCTAAAGGCTTCTTCTCAGTTCTTATCCCTCTTGACCTCTTCAGTATGTGACAATGTCTGTCACCTTCTTTCCCTGGATACCACCACCCTCTAGGATTTCATGACACTGACTGTGTGCCCCGACTGGTCAGTCTCTTTTGATGGGTCTTCATCCATGTCCCACTGACTAACTGTGAATGGACCCCAAGCCTCTCCACTGGGTTCTCTTCTGTTTTTTACGCTCTTTCTTTTGGTGACCTCATTAGCTCCTGAATGATCATCTCTAGATGACTCATAGGTCTATAGACTTGTCCCCATTCTTTTCTGAGTTCAGTCTCCATTGCCAATTTCATATTGGACATTTCAGACTGGATTTCTAGGGATAACTCACATCCAACATGTCCAAAAGAGAAACTTATTATCTTGGCCCTCAAACTCCCCTCTCTTCCCAGCTTTCCTGTTTTTGTTGAGGGTTTCACTATCCTTCCATTCTCTAAGATTTAAAACCCTAGCATCATCCTGGACTCCTTCTGCTCACTTACCTTATGTATCTAATCAGCTGCCAAATCCTGTCATTTTTACTTCTGCAATATCTCCCATAGTTGTGTCATTCCCTGCATTCACACAACCTCCACTCTAGTCCTCGACATCTTCATCCTGGGCTTCTGCAATGGCCTCCTAATTGGTCTCCCTGACTCCCATCTCTGCTCTCTCAAATCCATCCTTCATAACCACCACAGTGATTTCCCTACAGCACAGGTCTGATCACATTCTCTCCCTCCAGCTTCCTCAATAAATTCTAATGCCTCTTTAATACCTCCAGGACTGAATATAGACTCCTGTGCTTGGCATTGAAAGCCCTTGACAATCTGCTTCCATCCCACCTTTCCAACTTTCTTACACATTATTCCCCTCCTCATACTGAGGCTAGCCAGAGCGGTCTCCTCATTGTTCCTCACACATGATACACCTTCTCCCAGAACTGTATCTGCACTAGCTGTCCCTGGAATGAATGCTCTCCTCACCTCCAACTCTCAGCATCTCTGGTCTCCTTCAAGACCCAGCTCCAACACCAGCTTCTACAGGAATCTCTTTCTGATCCCCTTGGATGGTAGAGGCCACCTCCCTAAACTACTTTGTGTTCATTTTGTATATGTAACATTTTTTATGTGCAATTTGTCACTTAGGACAGGGGCACATGGGAGGTGCCAGGGACCTCCTTCTAGGAGGAGACATCTTCTGTGGCTGAGAATGGTTTCTTAACATTGACTGTGTAGCTGGAACAGTTTACCTTTTTAAAGCTATCAGATTGTGTCTTTCTTTCTGGCAGCATCCATAGAGAAGTTTCCATTCCCTTAGAGCCCAGATATCATGAGCTAAACTGGATGGGTTCCTCTCCCTTTAGGGCCCTGCAATCCAGAGAAACAGGCTTAGGCTTTGGGTCTCTTTCACTTCTAGGTGCAGGTGGTGGGGGTCCCTGGACCCAGGAGCTCAAGGAGGCAAGATTCTAGGCTGGCTGTCGCTGCTAGCCCAGTAGGGGAGTACTGAGAAACCAGAGAGCCGGGATGGGAGACTAGGGGAGCTTTGGACTTGGAACCTGGTAGAAATGATGCTGCACAGTGACTGAGTTAGTGAGTGAGCTGTGAACATAGCATAAACTGTGAACATAATCCCCCTCTCTTCCCTAGACAATGAGGTGTGGTAGCGGGGATTATGCCCCACCCAGGTGTTGGGGGGAATGTTTGTGTGCTTGTTTCTGCTGTACCTTTGAAGTAAATCTTCCAAACTAATCTGATATTGATAGACTTGGGTTCTATAGACCTCTAAAACTAGGGAAACATCATAGGGGGGGTGGATTCAATGGCAAAGAAACTAGACACCCCCTAGCCCCCTCATAAGGGCACCAGAGACCCTTTTAGACAGGTGAAATGTCATATACCCATATAATAATGTCCACACATGCTCCAAAGTCCCTCTAAGGTATATCCATAACATGTTATCTCAATTCTCCCAGAAAGAGGCTCCACATCCCCTTTCATGTGGTCAGACCCTCTACACATGCTTACGGTGGCCAGGCTCAGTGGCCAGTCATGTATTGCAGCAGGGGCAGCAGCAACAGAATCCTTCCATCCACCCCAAGCAAAGGTACTATTTCTTCTATAAACCTCCGATAAAACAAACCAAAAATCCTTCCCCACCCCCACCCCCTTACCATCCGTGAACACCTTCAGTTCATTCTGACTTTTAGCATTCCTTACATTTTCTACAGGACTGAGCTATGCTCTTATATTCAGCCTCTGTTACTTGCATTTGCTGTCTGTCTCTTTTTCCCCTGAGAGTGTAAAAAACAAAATGATTGATGTAGCTATGTCTCAATTAGTGGAAATAATGAATCTCTTGAAGTAGCTGCATTATTCAAAATCACATTGTATATTTCCATTGGGTTGGAACCAATAACCATATGTGTATAATATTTATATGCATATTGTCTCCCCCATTAGATTATTTTTTTTCTTTTTGGAGGGGAGAGGGCAGGGCAATTGTGGTTAAGTGACTTGCCCAAGGTCACATGGCTAGTAAGTGTTAACTGTCTGAAGCCGGATCTGAACTCAGGTCCTCCCAACTTCAGGACTGGTGCTCTATTCACTGTGCTACCTAGCTGCCCCTCCCTCATTAGATTCTAAGCTCCTTGAGGGTAGGCACTATCTTTTGCCTTTTTGTATCCCCAGTACTTAGCATAGTGCCTAGCACATAGGAGGCAATTAATAAAAGTGGATTGATTAATTGGTCATAGCTTCAAATAGTATAAATTTGAGTATATAAGATCACTTCACAAGATTCATTATTCTGACTAATTGGGACCTAGCTATCTCTCTCTCTCTCTTTTTTTAAGCAATCAGGGTTAAGTAACTTGCTCAAGGTTACATGGCCAGTTATTTCTGGGTGTGGTGCTAAGTATCTGAGCCTGGATTTGATCCCCAGGTCATCCCGACACTGGAGCCGGTGCTCTTACTCACTGAGCCACCTGGACACCCCTCTCTCTCTCTTTTTTAATCACTTGTATCTCCCAATATAACTTGTCCCCTTTTCCCTTCCTCTCCTAGAGGAACATAATAAAAAAAATAGGGGGGGGGAGAATCAGTTCCTCAAAACTACCACATCAACTAAATTTGAAGTTAAATGCAGAGTCCTATACCCATAATCTCTCCTACTCTCCCTAAACTGAAAGGAAATAAGTGCCTTCTCATATCTCCTCACAGGGGCTAAAGTTAGCCATTCTGCATTTAGAATCATTTATTTTTGTTTTTCTCCATTTACACGGTTGTAATCATTGAATAGAATGTTTTCCTGGTCCTACTTCATTTTGTATCAGTTCATACAAGTCTTCTGAATCTTCTCAGAGTTAAAAATTAATTCAAGTAGGATAAGAGGAGAAGTGGTAATTTTTTTTTTTTGGAAAATCTTTGCTTCAATTTATGTCTGATAAGGGACTGATATCCAAGATATATAAAGGGAACTAACACAAATATATGCCCCACATAATTTCCCAGTAGATGTGTGGTCAAAGACCACAGAGTTCTCAAGAGAAGAATTGCAAACTACTAACAGCAATATGAAAGAAAGTTCCAAGTCACTAATAAGAGAAATGCAAATGAAAACAACTCTGAGGTTTCATTTCATACCAAGCAAATTGGCAAAGATGAGAAAAGATGGGAATAGTCAATGCTGGCAGGGTTCTGGAAAGACAGGCACACTAATGCTCTGTTGGTGGAGCTGGGAATTAGTCCAGTCATTCTGGAAAGCAATTTGGAACTACTAAGAAAATAACTAAACCATCTATTCCCTTTGACCCAGCAATCCCACTGTTCGGCATATCCTCAGAGGAAGTCAATAATAAAAATAAAGGTTTCCACTTAAAACAAAATATTTATAGCAGCCCTATTTTGTAGTAGCAAGGGACTATCAATTGGGGAATGGCTTGACAAGTCCCACTGTGCCATCAGAAATTATGATGAATGCATATGTCTTTTATTTTTTTTATTTTCTTTTTTAATGCTAAATTAAATTCTTTTCTAGTTAATAAAAATCCTTCTTTTTCTTCCTCCTGCCTCCTCACCTCAGCCATTGAGAAAGAAAGAAAAACAGAAGTCTCATTGCAAACATGTATGTTTAAGCAAAACAAATTCCCAATTGACTCTGTGTGTACATACATACACAGGCACACATGCATGCACAATACACATACATATAACACACATATACATACACATACACATGCACATATATGTACCCTGAGTCCTCGCCTCTCTCTCAGGAGATGGGGAGTAATGATGGTGCCTTTTGAAAATCTAAACTGACTGGTGAATTCCCTATGCATCCACAAGTACCTTCTAAGGCAAATCCCATTTTCCCTCTCCATTGGAATGATTTCCTTCTTGAGCACCCCCATCCCTCCTGTGCTGACTCCCCTTAAAGTATTTTACTCCGTGGGGTCCTGACTATCCTTTCTCTGACCCTTTGAAGTCTGTTTTCCCCAAATCGACGGTGCATGACAGACTACACTCCACTTTTCCTTCCTTCTTCATCACAAACTGCAGGACCAAAGGGTCCCTCCCCTTCATTTCCACCCCAATAACCAATTCCTGTTAGTGAGAACCAAATCCAGAATAGGATTTCCCCTCGCTGTTTCCTCTGACTATTGAAGAATGAAACAATTGCCATGATAACTCAAGAACTGCTCAGCTTCTCTGCTTTGGCCAGAGAACGAACTCCAGCAGAGCCCCTGCATCACTACTGTACACACACAGACACCATACATACTACAGTGTGTTTCTGTGCCTGTTTGGTGAAGCGTTTCCCAGACTCCTTCTCTCTTCCCTTTTTTTTTGAAGAGATTCTCTCTAGGATCCTCCTGTAACTTCTGCTTCTCCCTCTTTTGTCCTGAGTTCAAATCTGACCTCAGACACTTACTAGCTGTGAGACCCTAGGTAAGTCACTTTACCCTTCAGCCTCAGTTTCCTCATCTGTAAGATAAGCTGGAGAAGGACATGGCAAACCCCGCCAGTAGCTCTGCCAAGAAAACCCAAATGGGGTCACAGAGTTGAACACAACTGAACAACAAAATAATCGTGTGTGTGTGTGTGTATAGATGTATACACACATGTTGCTAAACTAAGAGCACATTTTCTGAGAAATCTCCTGTGACATTCTCACCAATCACCTCGAGGATGACTATGACCTCTTCTGTCTGGTGTTTAAAGCCCCTCCCAAACTGGCTCCTTCTTCAGAATCCCTCCCCTTCATGCATCCTATGCTGCAGCCATGTGGGCCCTCTTGCCATACTTTCCATACAGCGATGTCTCCCACCTCCAGGATTTCACGCTGCCGGTTCCCTGTGTCTGGAATGTTCTCTCTACTCCCTTCCATCTCTTCTAATTCCAGTACTTGTAAACTTTAAAGAGTTACAATAATAATAATAGGAAAGGAATAAGCATTTATAGAGCACCTTACAAATGTGTTAAGCACCTTACAAATATGATTTCATTTGACCCTCACAACAACCTTGGAAGATAGCTGCTATTATTAACCCATTTTACAGCTGAGGAAACTGAGGCAAAAAGAGATTAAGCCCAGGCTAACACAACTAGTACATGTCTGAGGCCAGATTTGAACTCAGTTTTTCCCGATTTCAGACCCTGGGCTCTATCCACTGTGCCACCAACTGTCAATTATAATAATAGCAATAACAAATTAATATTCATACATTAATAATATGACTAGTATAAAGGACTGCATACTATATTATATATGACAATTTATATAGATTATATACATAATATAATAACAATCATTGTTATTCTTATTATAGAATCATAGATTTGGAGTTAGACAGTCTAGGTTTGAATTCTTACCTTCCTACTCATTATCCATGGGATTTTGGTCAAGTCCCTACTCTCTGGACCTCAGTTTCCTCATCTGCAAAATGAGGAGGTTAGACTTACTGGGTTTTGAGGTCTTACCCAGCCTAAGTCCTTTTATTCTTTTCTTTTTTTTAAAGCAATTGGGGTTAACTAATTTGCCCAAGGTTACACAGCCAGTTTTTTGTGTGGGTGTTAAGTATCTGAGGCCGGAACTGATCCCAGGTCCTCCCGACTCCAGGGCCGGTGCTCTTACTCATGGTGCCACCTAGCCGCCCCAAGAATGGAGACTATTTCACTTAGTCATAGGTAGTCTTTTTTTTTTTGAGGGTAATTGGGTTTAAGTGACTTGCCCAAAGTCACACAGCTAGTGTGTTAAGTGTCTGAGACCATATCTGAACTCAGGTCCTCCCAACTTCAGGACAGGTGCTCTATTCACTGTGCCACCTAGCCACCCCAAAAGAAAGTTTTTGTTGTTGTTGTTTTTTGCTTTTTGGAGGGCAGTTGGGGTTAAGTGACTTGCCCAAAGTCACACGACTAGTTTTTGTGATAAGTGTCTGAGGCTGGATTTGAATTCAGGTCCTCCCAACTCCAGGGTTGGTGCTTTATTCACTGAGCCACCTACTTGCCCCTTAAGTCCTTTTTTTCTATGTCTCAGTGAGGCAACAGGTACCTAGGAAGATCCTGAGGGAGAATAGCAGATACTAATGTAGTCCTTTATGGTTTATAAAGTACTTGCTTCCATGACTAGGTAAGGAAATGAGGCTCTGATAAATGAAGAGGCTTTCCCAGGGTCCCCTTACATGTGTATGTATAAGAGACAGAGCTAGTCTTCAAAGCCAGATTACCATATGCCCATGTCACTCCATTGGTGGGTCTGCTATATTTCTGCACCAGACCTAGGAGTTGTTACAAGGGAGCTCTGTGTCTTTCTAGAAAGTGACAGACCCACAGCAGTGACTCCTGGAAGAACCAGGATGTCTCTAAACAAGGGAATCCACACTGGGGGAGAGCACACTGCTCCTTATAAGGAGGGTTCTAGACTGGGGAGAGAGATAGAGAATGGGGTCTCCTGGGACAAGTGTAAGAAAAACTGGGCCTTCTTCCTTTGGTTCCATTTCCCCTATTCAGTAGGATGGGGAGCCGCATGTAGAGGGGCTGGGGTTGGAAGCCAGGCCCCAAAGCAAAGGAAAGGTCCTTTGCAGGCCCTCATCATCCCAGCCTGTGCTAAGTTCTCAGACAGTCCCAGACCAGGAATCCTTCCCACCCGCAGGCTGCGATTCTCTCAATTCCCCGGCCTGTCTGTGTTCCCTCCCATCCTCCTCACATACCATCCCAGGCCTTCAACCCTTACACAACCTCCTCCTCAGAGCCAAGAGAAAGGGGGGAGAGGGGGAGGGAGGGAAATAGGGGAAGACAAGACTATTCATAGTATCACAAGATTCCAAAGGGAACTTGGAATTCATTTTGATCAAACCCTGCATGTTACAGAGAGGGATACTGAGGCCTAGAGCAGTGAAGTAGCAGTTCTGAGGGCCTCGCAGCAGAACTGGGGTTCCAAAGAGCTGCTCCCCACTCCAGCAATGCCCCAGGAAGTAGTCAGGCCTTTCCCCGAGCTGCCAGTCACAGACTCTGGCTAGCTTTGAAGCTGGGGCTGGGGTGGCTTCTTCCCCTTTCCAGCTGGCAGGGAAGGATCTCTGTACACATAGCTGCCTGGCCCAGGGGCATCCATTCCTGAGAACTGTGGTCATGGATTTGGGGCCTTGGCCCGCTCCCTGCCCCCACCTTCTGATCTCTAGTCCCTGACTCATAGATGCAGTGTTGTAAGGCTGTGGGGGAGACCCCCCCTCAAGTCCTAGAGTTCCAGAAAGCCAAAGCACTGCAGCCTAGAACATGAGAATGCCCAAACTTCCTCAAACCCCGGAACGTTCCCCCAAACCCCAGTGTTCTAGAATTGTAGAGTCTGCAATGCTCTAGAATTCTAGAATCATGTTCCCTTACAATCCATTTCTAGATCCCAGAATGAGGAAAATGGCAACTAATCAACCAGCAAGTTTTTATTAGGTACATCCTCTGTGCTAGGTGCTATGCTAGGCACTGGCGATATGAAGACAAATCAAAACAGTCCCTGCCCTCAAGGAGCTTACACTCTCTAGGGGGAAATCGCATGTTCACATACAGATATACACCCAATAAATGCAAAGAAAATGCCAGGCAATTTGTGGAGGGAGGTTCCTGGCAGCTGAGGTAGCTGAAAAGGCCTCGTGCAACAGAGGGTACTTGAGCTGTCTTAAAGGAAGCCAGGGATTCTATGAGGAAAAAACAAGGAGGGAGAGCATTCCTGGCATGGGGCACAGCCAATGCAAAGGCCCAAAGATGGGAGATGGAGAGTTGTATGTGAGGAAAAGTAAGGGGACCATTTTGGCTAGACAGTCAAGAATGTGAAGTAAAGTAATGTAAAGTTAGGCTAGAAAGCTAGGTTGGGGCTAAACTGTGAAAGGTTTCAGAGTGTTTTATGTTTAATCTTAGAGGAGATGAGGAGTGATATGGTCAGATCTGTGCTTGGCAAAAATGACTGTGGCAGCTGCGTGTGTGTGGGGGTGGGGGGTGGGGCATGGATTGGAGTGGGAAGAGCCTCAATTCAGGGAAATTACCTGGGATATTATTGAGCTGGTCCAGGTGTGAGGTAATGGGGGCCTGAACTAGTCAGTCAGTCAGTCAGTACACTGGGGGTGACTTTGTAAGGAGCTCAAAAAGGACATAAATGACAAATATTGTGGCTTTGGAATTGAAGACTCGGCCACTGAGTAAAATTGGGGGGCTGAGAGGGCATGAGGAATTAAGGATGACTGTAAGGTTGTAAACCTGAAAGGATGGGGGTGCCCTCAGCAACAGTGGGGAAGTCCCCAACTAGCCCCTGCCTCACTCTCCTTCACCGAGCACTTCTCTGCTTTTCTTCCCCCAGTTTCCTTCCCCCACCCCTGTTGGCAAAGCTCTCCTGTAGTGTCCCTTCCTCCAGTTTTGCCCCAGGAGAAGGCTCCTGTCATCCCAGGAAATTAACCAAGGCCAATACTTCTTAACTGTGTGTTTTGTGTGGTTTGGGGGGGGGGGGGGGGGAGTCGCTTAACTCCTCCCAGCCTCAGTTACCTCACGTGTAACTTGGGAGGGGAAGATGATGTTAGTCCTTCCATCCACCTCAAAGGGCTGTTGTAAGGGACAAGTTGTGTCTAACTTAAGCCTCTACAGAAATGAGAGCTGTGCTCACTCTTCACATGACCCCAGAAATGAAGACCTCATGTGTGGATATTAAAGGTCTCATGGGTGGGCCCCGTCTCTACTGCTGGTGAGAACATCACTGACTTGGGACAGAAGGACTGTGAGACTTTTGATCTCTCCAGTATGACAGACAGACCTCCCAGGGTCTTCTGGTCCTGGCAAGAGTCTACATTTGCTTTCTGAAGGCCAGCCTTGCTAATCACACATGCTATTGTAGATATTTACCATCAGACCTCTTGGGGACGACTTTCTTGGCTTATGACTATCCATGAAACAAAGAACAAAAATGGCCCTTAATCCTGCGTTGACTCCCTTTCTGCTTCTGCAGGGATGATGGCAGGACAAAAGACAAAAGGCGCTATCAAAGGAGTTAAAATCTGTAAAACACTTAGCACCCAGTATAAAACACCAGCACGTAGTAGTCACTTAATAAATACTTCTTCCCTTCTGCCTCTTGCCCATCTCCCTATTAAGAATCCTAGCCATCAGCAGAGCACACAGTAAGGATTTTTGTTTATCTCTGGATTCTCAGTTTCTAGCATGCCTTGGGGCACATGGAAAGTACTTAGCAAATGCTTTCTCTGTGAATCTGTTTCTAATGTGGAAGCATTTGACAAGGCCAAAACGTCAATGGAGAGAACTTTCCTTTCTGGGTCTTTGGTGGCTGTGTCTGCTGCCCCTGCAGGAACTGTGACCAGGTGCATTTTCACAGGGCTGGTTTCCCAGTCTGAAGTATCACTACACCCAAAGCTCTTGGGTTCTCAGTCCTGGGCTGTCTTCATGAGGGGCTGAGGGGAGACAAAGATTGAGGTGTCGGTGGTAGTTTCACTTCACTGGCTTCTTTCTGCTTTCCTCTGCCTTCTTTCTCGTCCTCAGGGTGCCCTGCTACTCTGGTTAGCCCAGCTTGCCTGCTTTGGGAGTGGCAATTGGTTGGCACTTGGTGGGGATGGCTGGTGCCTTCACTGGAGTTGTTTCCTAGGATGATGGCTGGGAAGGCAGGCCAGGTGGTCTAGTTGGGGTGGGGCTGGTCTGCCTGGTGGTGGCAGCTGGTCAGCAGTTGCTGCTGGTAATGATGAGGAAGACAGACTGTCTCCAAAATGATTTTTCCCCTCAATGATGGTTATGGGAATAAGGTTGGAAGTAGGAATGGGTGATTTGACTGAGGCTCTTGGGCTGTCTCCATCAGGGTCTGAGGAGTGATGGTGGTCAAGGTGACAGTGGTGGTTTGGCTTTCCTGGCCTAAGCTACCTCCTGACTCTCCTTCAGGGGACCCTGCTTCTTCAGCTAGGCTGGTTTAGAACTTAGAGTATTAAAGACTCACCAAGAGTGAGTAGAGATGACATGACTTGCCCAGGGTCCCTGAGCCAGTCCATGCCAGTGTGCAGGACTGAAGCCCAGATCTTCCTGGTTCCAGCTGTACCATGGCTGCATCTCTAAAGATGATTATAACAAACTGTTTTTTCCATCAAGGACAGTGGGAAGGCAGAACTTGGACTGGAATCTTGCAGTCAGATATGCATACAAGCAGTAAAGAGAACCAAGATGGGAAACCAGCTAAATGACAAGGATCAATAATCATCACAGTTAATAGGAGACCCATGCTGAGGAGTTACAATGGGGGAAATGCTGAGGGACTGGTCCAGAAGTTATCTGAAGGAGGTGAAGATACTAAAGGTGTGTGGGGGGGAAGGAAACTTAAATATTGCTAATGTTGAGGGAAAAAAAGGTGACTCAGAGAATAACAACAACCACAAATCTCTATGCCTACTGCCCTATCCTCAGAAAATCCTTATGAGAGTTAGGTCCATGTGAATTGAGGGCAGCCTGGATGAGGGGATTAGAAAGGACCATGCAGGCTTTCCCTAGTGACACTCAGCAATGGACCACAGCAATTTACTGAAAGAGAGAGAGTGAATATAAGAACTTACTAAGTGTAGTCTTGGTTGATCATGGGCAAAAAAAATGTTATTTGGTGGATCAAATCCCTCTTCGGCCATGAGGAATCACCCATCCATCTGTCAAAATCATTCAGTTTTGGGGGTAAATACTACACTGTAAACAACATTCTGCCTATGAGAAGGCAGCAATATCCAATAAGGAACTTGAAAGAACAGAAGTAAAAGGTGCCATTGGGGAAGTTTATGACCAAAAAGAGAAGATGGACCGTTCACATAATGAGGACAAGAGGTGACAGGTGGTCAGGCAGTGTTCCTTCAACATGAGTGGAGGAAGCAAGGAAGGCCCCCTGCATATGCTGAACCTATGGGAAGATTCTGCCAGGAGTCCCACAGGAGGGGCAGTACAGAGGGGTCAGGGGGAATTTCCAAATTGATGAGCTCACCGATACATTTAACTGCTTGAGTAATGAGTATTCACCTCTACATTCCAAGTTTTTGTGATTCTATGTGTATTCCTGAAGACTTGTCAGTAAATTCTAGAACATATTTTTAAAAAGAGATATTGTGAGAATTTAGAAAGGTGAGCAGAGAACCATCAAGTACAGATCATGCCAAATTAGTCTCATTTTTCCCCCACAGGGTTACTAGACAGGTAGGTCAGGAAAAGCTATAAATACAAGTAATTTAGGCTTGGGGAAAGCATTTCACAAAGTTATGCCATTCTTGTGGGGGAAAAGGTAGAGAAACATGGGCCAGAGGGATAAATACAATCAAGTGGATTCAAAACTAGTAGATGGCCTGACCCAAAGAGTAGTCATTAATGGTTCAATGTTGACTCCCAAAGTGGTCTCCAGTGGAGTGCCACAAGGATCTTTGCTTGGCCCTATGCTGTTTCATATTTTTTACCCATGATTTGAATAAGGGCATAGATGGCATGCTTATCAGATTTGCCAATGACATAGAGATAGGAAAGGTAGCCAAGATAGGGATGACTTGCACAAGAATTCAATTGTTTTTGATGGGGTCAGACATCGAGCCAAATTTAATACAATGCAAGTTAAATGTAAAGTTTTACACAAGTTCCAAAAATCATTTTTCACAAAGTGTCAGTTTGGGGAGTAAGGTTAGGCAACTGTTCTTGTGAAAAAGGCCCCTGGGGTTCTAGTGAGTTCAACACATATCAGTAATAAAAGCCAAGAAAACATCTCACACTGCATTAATAGAAGAACAATGTCCATGGCCAGAGACATGATTGATCATCCCTCCTCCCGCTGTCCTGGGCAGATCACACCCAGATCATCATGTTCAGTGTTGGGAGTGGTATTTTGGGAAGAACATTCACAAGCTGGAAGGCACCCAGAGGGGGACAAAAAGGATCACACTCATGCCATATATAGACTAGTTGAAAGAATTGAATATGGTTCAGTTGAGGAACAGAAGATTTAAGGTAGACATGACTGTTGTCTCCAAGTATCTGAAGGACTGTCCTGTAGAGGAAGAATCAGCCTGGTTCTGTTTGAGCCTAGGAAAAATGGGGGAAGTTTTAGAAAGACATATTTGGGTTCATGTAAGGAAAAATGTCCTACCAAGTTGATTGGGCTGGCTACCTCAGGAGGTAGGGAGCTCCTCCTCATTAGCATTCTCCAAGTAGAGACTAGAGGTCCATTTGTTGGGTATGTTGTCAAAGGGATTCGTGTTCAGGTATGCATTATCTTTGATGCTTCTGAGTTCTGAGACTGTGTGTGTGTGAGTTGTGTGTGTGAGTTTACATTTTGTGTGGTACTTTCCAGTCTCAAACCTTAGTTTCCTATGCCTCTATTGCTCTCCCTCCTCTCTTCATCCTCTTTATTCCTACCCCATTATTTAAAGCCCAACTCAAAGTTTTACTCTACTGAGTCAAAGGCTTTTTTTCTCCTCCATAAAGAGTAAGCAGGGCAAGATCTCATGTTTTCTACAGCTTTGAGTCATTTATAGACAGTAAAGATAGGTTCTGCTATAAAATTGCACTTGTGAAAGCCTATCTGTTCACTTCTCATGCTTTTGTAAATCAAATTTTATTTTTAGTTCTAACTTTTCTCCCTCTACCCCTCCCCAATCCATTGAGAAGGCAAGAAATACAATATCCATTATACATATGAAGTCATATAAAACGTATTTCTGCATTTGCCCTGTTCTGGGGGAAAAAAATAAGAAAAAGGAGAAAAAGTATTCTTTCATCTGCACTCTGAACCTATTAGCTCTCTCCCCCCCCCTCCCTCCCTCCTCCTCTTCCTCCTCCTCCATCTTCTTCTTCTCTCTGTCTCTGTCTCTGTCTCTGTCTCTCTTTCACTCTCTCTCTGTCTCTCTCTCTCTGGTGGATGTCATTTTACATCATGAGTCCTTTAAAATTGTGGTGGATCATTGTAATAACTTTGAGTTGCTAAGTGTTTCACAGTTGATCATCATATAATATTGCTATTACTGTATACATTGTTCTCCTAGTTTTACTCACTTCACTCTACATCAGTTCATTTAAGTCTTCCCAGGTTTTTCTGAAACCACTCCCTTCATAATTTCTTACAGTAAAATAATGTTCCATCACAATCATATACCATAACTTGTTCAGCTATTCCCAAATGATGGGCATCTCAGTTTCCAGTTTTTTGCCACCACAAAAAGAGCTGCTATAAACATTTTTTTTATATATGGGTCTTTGGGATATATACCTAGTAGTGTATTGCTGGGTCAAAGGATATTCATAGTTTTATAGCTTTTTGGCTATAGTTCCAAATTATTCTCCAGAATGGTTGTACAAGGCAACAATTCTACAAGCTCTGCATTAGTGTACCCATTTTCCCATATCCCCTCCAGTATTTGTCACTTTCCTTCTCTGTCATCTTGCCAATCTGACTGGTGTGAAGTAGTACCTTAGGATTGTTTTAATTTGCACTTCTCTGATTATTAGTGATTTAGAGCATTTTTTAAATGTGGCTATTGACAGCTTGGATTTCTTCCTCTGATAACTGCCTGCTCATACCCCTGGACCATCTATCATTGGAAAAATGACTCTTATTATAAATTTGGCTCAATTTTCTACATAGTTGAGAAATGAGATCTTCATCAAAGAAATATGCTGTAATCCCCCCCCACACACACACACCCAGTTTCCTGCTTTCCTTCTAATTTTGGTTGTGTTAGTTTGGTTTATGCAAAACATTTTTAATTTAATGTAATCAAAATTATCCATTTTACTTTCTATGAGCCTCTTAATCTCTTGTTTGGTCATGAACTCTTTCCCTTTCCATAGATTACTGGTCATTTCTTCCATGCTTCCTTGATTTACTTATGATATCACCCTTTATATCTAAATAATGTACTCATTTTGAATTTGTCTTGGTATACTATACCTAGTCTACACTTAGTTTCTGCAAAACCACTTTTCAGTTTTCCCAGAAGTTTTTGTCAGAATTCTTGCCCCAGTAGCTTGGATCTTTGGGTTTATCAAATACTAGGTTACTGTGGCTGTTAAGTGGCGCCATAGTGCACAGAGTGCCTGGCCTGGACTCAGGATGACTCATCTCCCCTAGTTCAAATCCTGACTAAGACACTAGCTCCGTGACTCTAGGCAAGTCACTTAACCCTGTTGGCCTCAGTTCCTCATCTGTAAAATGAGCTGGAGAAGGACATGGCAAACCACTTGTGTTTCTGCCAAGAAAACCCCAAATGAAGTCACAAAGAGTTGAACGCAATTGAAAAACAACTGGAAAGCAGCAAAAGCTACTCTCCTACATGTGGTAAGCCTAATCTGTTTCCTCACAATTTCCTAACACTTAGAAGTCACTACTGAGCTGAGGTATCATGCTTATACCTCCACCCTTAGCTCTGTCCCTAGGTTTACCTGGATCATGTGTAGTTCTAGTGAAGCCTGGCCTTTAATGAGAGGGAGGCTAGGCTACCTTTTCTTACATTCTTTGGCTTGCTAGTTCTCCACCCCGGTACCCTGGGGATGATTTTCTTACAGCTTAGTTTTAGACTAACATCTAGGGTTTCCCCAAAAAGGGAAAGTAGAAAAGTGTTCAGTGTAGATTATGAATCAGGTATGGGGCAGATATTTATTTTCTACATACAGAAAAAATACTAAAACACAGAAGACTCTTACAAGCATGTGTTGACAGTAAGACAAACTAAACAACATGAGTATTAAATACTATTATATCCAGTTGGGGGGTTGATTCTTAAGGCCATCTAAACATAAAGGAGTTCATGGGATTATTGATTTTTACTTTTGATTTTACATTTTACATTTACATTTTACTTTGATTTTACATCTCACTTCAGCTTTGCACTGTCCAAACAACCCCTCAGATATGTCTTCTTCCAGTAAAACAGGCTATACTTGTTAGCAGTTGTCTTCTCTAGGGACACTGGGATAGTTATCCCTCCCTTACCTCTATTCAGCCCCAACCAAAAGAACCTCGAACTTTAGAACTCTCAAACTCACAAGGTTCCCTCCAAGTCTAGACAACATCTATCTCAAGTTTACTTGCCTATTCCTCTCAGGTAAGACAATAACAACAACAAAAAAAAAAAGCAGAAAAGCTATCCAGGGCCCCAGATACAAGTCTACCTGGTTGATTCCCCTGCACTGGCTGCCATGTGGGTAAAGTCCCCATGATGCTAAAGTAGAGAGAGGTGAACCCTTTTCTACCCTTCACTGGAAGTCTCAGAGTTGCATGATGCCACCTGGAGGGATTAAACTGTCAGATTTCTCTCCCTTTAACTGACACTGCCCTTTACTCCTCTTTTGCTATCATGGAGTAAAAATGGAACAAGGGACCACTCAGGGTTTTCTGCATCTTACTAAAGTGACAAGTCTTCTCAGTTCTGGACTAGTAGATAGGGAGTCTGTCCAATATAGAGTTGCTATCTCCCTGGAGTCCGCAGAGGTTTCCAGGGGAACTCTAGGTATATACTCCCTTGATGGCACCGCTAACCCATCGATACATCTGCTAAACGGTTATCCCTTCCACATTGTAGGGATTAGGGTCATGGTGCCCCAACAATCTGGAAAATCCTCAAAAAATTTTGGCTTTCCCTTCATACCAGAGAAGAAGTCTGAATTATTATGGTATTAAAAGATAAAATATGTTGACATTCTACAATACTATACATGTATTTTATGCATTTCTGAGTTCCTAAACTTTTCATGTCATCTGCTGACCTTCATGTGTCATCTGCACCTTCCACAAACTCCCCCCAAATTCCCATTTATTTCTTATGCCAAACTAGATATATTGAAACTACAATGGGGAAAATCACAGTGTAGAAGAGATAACTGTACTCTTCCAGGCACATAGCTGGTGTCCTTAGCTACCTGGCTGAGGTGCACTGGGCACATTTGTCTCTATCATGGATCCTGAGACCCCAAGGAGGCTCAGACATTGCTCTTTCAAATGTCTTCCCCAGAGCCTTATTTCAGATAGAAATGAGCACACTGTTCTCATTGTTCTCATGTTCATGGAGCACACCGTTCTTAAACAGCTTTTAGGGAGGACTCTGTCCTAAAACAGCTGGTAGGCTGTACCCCCGGATGCAAAGTCAACAAACAAACATTTTACAAAGCTTCTCTGAGGCTACACTACCTGTAAGGGCTTGTCCCAATCCTCACAAAAAGACAAATGAAAAAAGAAAGAAAGAAAAAAGAAGGAAGAGAGGAAGGAAGGAAGGAAGGAAGAAAGAAAGAAAGAAAGAAAGAAAGA
>NW_027185852.1:29257643-29278878 GCF_028583685.1 Petaurus breviceps papuanus
AAGAAAGAAAGAAAGAAAGAAAGAAAGAAAGAGAGAGAGAAAGAAAGAAAGAGAGAGGAAGGCAGGGAGAAAAGAAGAAAGGAAGGAAGGAAAGAAAAAAGAAAAGAAAAAGAATGAAGGAAGGAAGGGGAGAGAGAGAGAGAGAGAAGAAAAATAAAGAAGGAAGGAAAATTGGGACAAAACAAACAACTGAAGGGGAAAAAAATGGAGAAAAAGAAAGAACTTGCTAGTTGGCTGTATTATAGCCTTGATGAGGGTCACATCGCCAGCTAGCTCAGACAGAGGGACAGACACGTAAAACAAGTCTCAGGAGAGCTGGGACTTGTCAACCAGTGACCAGACTAAGTTTTAATGTCCCAGAGGAAACTTGAGCAATGATTACAACAACATGTAGCCAGACAATAATGCTACTGTTTCCCCACGTCCCATGTGCCTTGCAACAATTGCACATGTTCACTGAGGCTTGTATAAATTACTGCATGTGCTCAGTATGTTTCCATTTTCTTGTTTATGTGTATTTACTTTTGTCTTAGTATCTTGCCTGTTAGAGCTACATTAGCCTGCTAAATATGCAGAATTATACTGTTACTTGCACAAATGCTGCTGGTCCTGCCCGCTGGGTTATTTTATTGGTCTAGGGCTGTTATTATTGCTGTCATTTTGTCTATGGTTGTGCAGACTTTGCTTGTGGGCTATGGCAGTGTATGCACAGTGTGTGTGACATGTGTATACATACCTACCCCTAATTCCTGCATGTTACACAGGCCTGTAGTCACTGAAGCATCCTGTCTTTGCAAGGTATACGAGGAGACCTTTTGTGTTTTCAGAATTCCTAATGAGTGCAGGAGATAAATAGCTGTGCTCTACTGAATTTGCACCATACATTGAATACCTTTCTATGCCCCTTCGCCTCCCCCCTTTTAGGAATGATGATGATGATGATGATGATGGTAGTGATAGGTAATATTTATATCATGCTTACTATTGGCCAGGTACTGTACTTAACAATTTATGTACAATGTA
Source organism: Petaurus breviceps papuanus (assembly GCF_028583685.1). Taxonomy (NCBI): domain Eukaryota; kingdom Metazoa; phylum Chordata; class Mammalia; order Diprotodontia; family Petauridae; genus Petaurus; species Petaurus breviceps. Next base: position 29,258,667 of record NW_027185852.1, read on the forward strand.
AAGAGTACAATGTACACTTTAAAATTATCTCAATTGATCCTCACAACAATCCTGGGAGGTAGGTGCTATTATTAGCCCCATTTGACAGATGGGAAAACTGAGGTAGGCAGTAGTTTAAGTGACTTGCCCAGGGTCACATAGCTCGTAAGTATCTGAGCCTGGATTTGAACTGATGTCTTCCTGACTCCAGGCCTAGTCCTCTATCCATTGGGTCACCCAGTTGCCCCTAAAACCAAGCAAAACTATTAACCTAGGTTGTTTTCCTCAGGTTTCTGGGCTCTGGGTGTGAAGAGTAAGAGGAAGCAAAAAAGAAAATCCTAATTTGACTCTTTAGAGGGTACAGCTCAGAGCCCCCAGCCACCCTGAGCCACTGCAAATTCTGTAGCTACACATGTACATGGTTTATAAAGTTTTGTTGGATGAATTAATGTTGCAGAAAACCTATTCTCATACAGGACCTGTGGAGATGGCTAAATAGGCATGTGTATTTGGAGTTATTGCTATTTTCTTATTGTCTTTCTGTGGTAATAATAAGGTCCCTAACTTTTTCCAAACCTTTGATATTTTTGTTGTTGTTGAGTCATTTTTCAGGCCTGTCCAACTCTTTGTGATCCCATTTGGGGTTTTCTTGGCAAAGATACTGGAGTGATTTGTCATTTCCTTCTCAGATTCATTTTCAGATGAGGAAACTGAGGCAAATGGGGTTAAGGGACTTGCCCAAGGTCACACAAATAAAAAGTACCTGAGTTCAGGTCTTCCTGACTCCAGGCCCAGTGCTCTATCCATTGTGCTACCTAGCTGTCCTTGATATTTTTTCTGTCTTTTAAACATTGAGATTCAATATACCCAATGCTTGCAAAATTGTGTCTTCTTTAAAGAGGAACCCCTCTGAGGGGCCTTAGTTCAGCCCACCTATTCTTCCCACCTTGGTGTGTGCAGTTTCTTGTTTGGTTGTTTTTTTCCACCACTTCTGCATCCCCATGTAGCAGCATCCCCATGTAGCAAGGACAATGACGTGAGTCCGATAGTTGTAGCTTCTCTGAAATCAAGTGAGAGAAGAGTTTGTCCTATTGAAAAAAACCAAAACAACTTTATAGATTTTTTTCTATTTTTGTCTGTTGTCTTCTCTCTAACTTCACCTTAAGTCAGGATGGTGTGGCTTTTTGGGGTCTCTCTCAAGCCTTTTCCACCATCTTTCTCTGTAAGATTTAATAAGCTTGGGATGGCTAGATAGCACAGTGAATAAAGCACCAGCCCTGAAGTTGGGAGGATCTAAGTTCTGATCTGGTCTCAGACACTTAACACTTACTAGCCATGTGACTTTGGGCGAGTCACTTAACCCCAATTGCCTTGCCTTCTCCCCTCCAAAATAGCAAAAATTTAAAATTTAAAAAAGATTTAACAAGCCTGTGCAGCTATTGAATGTAACCACTCTCTTCTTAGCAAAGAGATCAGGAATTTGTTGATTAAATGGTTTTTAGGATTTTTTTTGGTCTCCTTATTGTGGTAATTTATGCATTTCTGGTAAGCTTCCTTGGAAAATGCTGAGTCTATGCTGATGTCTGTTCCTTTATCTATTTCTCATTTTTTTCCACAGCTTGGAATTTTGGGATTTTTTCCATCAGCTTGTTCAAAGAGGCATGATTGGAAATATCTTGATTATATACCTTATCTTTTCATTTATACAGTTTTTTTTTTCTAATTTGCTACTGATTTTTGCCTTAAAAAACTGATGGATCTGCCTAGCCATAGAAAGCTGATTTGGAAGTGACTTACACGTTGTTAAGTGACATTTGATATCATTTTATCATGTCTTTTATCATTTTTATTTGATTTTTTGTCATGTCTTTTATCATTTGCTTCTTACCAGGCCACGATCCCTCCCAACTCTCTTTTTTGAAGAAAATAGTCTTAATGAAGTTTTTCTATTATATACAAGCCTGTGCTTTTACTCCTGGATGATATTTTCCAACTGAATTTTTGCTGCTCTCTCCTGAGTCCACCCACCTTTTCTCTGAACTCTCTGAGTTTCAAAATGTATGTTATTTTTATTTAAAGGTTCTTATTAAGTTATTGGTAGAATTTTTCTATTTCTTCCTCTTCCACAACAAGTGCTGGTGTATAAAGTACAATTGTTTTCCTGGTGGTCTTTTTATTGCAAATATTATGAGAATTGCAACTTGGGAAGGCCAAGTATCCATGAAATTATGTTTCTCATTATCTTTGGACACGTGATAAAATCAACTTTGCCACCTCCTTTATTTTCTTCTCCAAGGAACAACTGTGTGCCATCCTTCTACTGAGCTGCAACTTCCTTCTCTCTTCTGGTTACATTTAGAGTGAGAATCTCACTATTGATACAACCCAACTTCTGGAAGAATGTCTGCTCATTGGTCATAAGATGAGGATCTCACACTTAGAGATGGGATCAGCAGGTTAAAGTGTATAGATGGTCTTCAGTCTGTGATTCTGAGCATTTGCTGACCACTCTGCTGTCATCACCACAGAAGCAGAAAAGGGCCACCCAGGACCAAGGATCAACTTTGTATTTTGATTTGTTTCATGAGTTGTCATGGTCAAAGAATTCCTCACCAAGGGGTCAGCCTATTGGTATTGAGACTTTCTGTACTTACCCAAGGTAGGCAGACACAATCTGTTGCCAGGATCTTACTGGAAGTTTTTCCAGCTTGGTCAAACTTGCCAGAGTCCATGCTTAGCTGGCATATGCTTTGGGCACCCAGTGTCATCCCTATGCCAAGATACACAGCAGCTGCTTAATCCGAGTTCATTATTGCTGCCAGGAAACAAGTATGGGTCTCCTCAGAGGCAGCATCTAGGTCAAGAGAAAGCCTGGTCAAAGGTAGTTTCCCATGTCTTCTGGTGCCACTGATCTCATTTCCCTGTCAAAGTTTTGTTTGGGGATATAAGAGAATTGCTTGCATCTGGGGAAATTTGGGGTGGTTCCCATATCAGACTAAACTGTCATGATTATATGGGGGTGAGAATCCTCTCTGTGTGGGTTGTCGTCATTGATTCTCTTGAATAGGAGGAAGAGAGATCACCAGTTAATTGAGTGACTCTATAGAACTATGGAGCAACATAGGGTGAGGCAATATAGTACACTGCAATCGAAAGAGCCCTGGGTTTGAAGTCAGGCCCAGGTTCAAATCTCACTCCTGCATCGCACTATCCATCTGAACTGGGGCAAGTCTCTTCCTTGTGGACTTCACTTTCCTCTACTCTAAATGAGGGAATATGACCCAGTTAGACTAGATGAATTGGATTAGGTGACCAGCAAGGCCCCTTCCATCACTTGGTCCTTTGATTCGATGAGTTGCAGCAATTTGTTCCCACTTAGAGTTCAAATCCAGGAAATGCCATTTCCCAACAAATGAAAATTTTGTTTTCCTTTCAGCTTCTCCCTTCCAGGAAGCCAGGGGATGTAGCTATTGCTCAACAAGAATGACAAGAATGATTAATTAGGGGTTACTAGGTAGAGCACCAGCCCTGGAGTCAGGAGGACCTGAGTTCAAATCTGGCCTCAGACACTTGACACAAACTAGCTGTTTGACCTTGGGCAAGTCACTTAACCCTAATTGCCCTGCTTTTCCCCCTCCAAAAAAAAAAGCAAAATTAATTAAGAATGAGAAGAGTTAAGTTTCGTATAGCACAGTGAGCAGTTTACAGATGGCCCCTATGACTGAATCAAGTCATCCTAAAGATATGCACATCACAGCAGACAAGTACACAGGGTAAACCTGCCCACCACCACTGGGGGTGCCTGTACCATTGTGGTTGGTGCCCAGGGTCTGACCACCTCTTTGGGAGTCAGATCTTGACTTAGGACCATTCCCTGTAGCAATTGGAATGATGTCTCTCTGGGTGAGCTCTAGTTTTCAAATGAGAAGTTACTTCAAGGTGATCCATTTCTCATCCCTATTTCAATCATGTTAGGAGGGAAAGGCCTAGGGAAGAGCCAAGGTGGTGGAATGAAGTAAGCATCTTTTCTGAGCTCTCCCAAAACATACCTCTGCAACAGCTTTTTAAAAGTTTAAAATTGAATTATGAGTGGAAAAAAAATCAGCAAAAAGTCACAGTGAGTCATTTGCCAGTACAGCGATGCCTTAGGAGGGCAAGAAGAAAGGCCTGCAGACACTAGGGTGGCAACTGTCCAGGAGCATGGGGTAGCCTGGCAGAAGTGTCACCAAGGGTTAGCAGCAATAGTAGCAATGACACTGTGATCAATTCAGTCCTAAGTGAAAGTTCAGCCCCCAGACAAAGGGACTCAACACCTGATCAGAAAGGCATCCCAGGGGAGCCCTACACTAGCACTGAGCACCAGATTGTATGCTATCTGGCAACTCTGTCACCCATTACCCAGTTCCATGTCACAGTTCCAGGGTGGAGAGGAGGGATCACAGTCATGAGGGAGCAGAGATCCTACATGGGTAGTGACCAGAGTAGAAACTAGGTGAACAGTGACCAGACCTCTCCCCAAGCACAAGCTCATAAAATACAGAAGCTCAAGCCAGACATACTCCCTATCCCCAGAAGTAAGAAGAGTTCAAATCTAACATAAAGTCCAAAGTCAAGAACCTGGCTAGAGAAAAGGAACCTGACTAGTAAAAGTTTCTATGGTGACAGGGAAGCTCAAGACACAAACTCAGAGACAATGACTTAAAAACATCTACAAACAAAGCCTCAAAGAAAAATGCAGATTGGATACAAGCTCAACAAGAGTTCATAGAAGAGTTACAGAAAGCAGTTTTTTTTTTAAAAAAAAAGGTTTTAAAATAAAATAAGAATAATAGAGGAAAAATTGGCAAATTAAATGATAACTATGTAAGAAAATTACAATAAAAATGAACAGATTGGTAAAAGAGGCATGGAAAATACTAAAAGAAACAATTCCTTAAAAATCAGAATTAGTTAAAAGGTAAAAAGAGGTGCATAACCTCACTGAAAAAAATTACTCCTTAAAAATTATAGTTGGTGAAGTAGAAGCTAATGACTCCATGAGACATCAAGAAACAATGAAACAAAGAAAAAAGACTCAAAAAATAAAAGAAAATGGTTTTCCTGTCTCATAGGGGGAAAAAATTACCTAGAAAATAGATCAAGAAGAGATAATTTAACAATTATTGGACCACTTGGAAGCCACGATCAAAAAATAGCCTGGATATATTTCAAGAAATTATAAAGGAAAACTGCCCAAATATATTAGAACCAGAGGACAAAGCAGAAAAATGGAAAGAATCCACCTGTTACCTCCTGAAAGAAATCTCAATATGAAAATTCCCACAATATGTTGTTCACAGAGATACACTTAAAACAGAAAGACACACATAGAGTTCAAATAAATGGCTAGAAAAGAATTACGCTCCATCTGCAGTTTTTTTTAAAGGCAGGAATAGCAATCATGATCTCAGACAAAGCAAAAGCAAAATAAGACCTAATTAAAAGAGATAATCAGATAAACTACATTTTGTTAAAAGGTATCATCAGCAATAAATTAATATAAACAAATGACATATTATCCAAATTCTTGAAGGAAAAGTTAAATGAATTCTAGGAGGAAACTGTAAAAACTAAACTAATGGGAGACCAGAATTTATCCCTATCAGGGCTAAATAAATATAAAATAAACAGGAAGGAAGTTAAGGCAATGAACAGAATTTTAGAAAAGTTAGATATGGTAGACCTCTGGAGAATATTGAATGGGAATAGAAAGGAGTATATCTTTTCCTCAATTGTATATGGTGTGTTCACAAAAATTGACCATGTATCAGGTCACAAAAACCTTACAAACAAATTCAGAAAAGGGTACCCTTTTTGAACCATAATGCGATTTGAAAAAATACATTCAATAAAGGACTTTTGAAGCATAAATCAAAAATTAATTGGAAACTAAGTAATCTAATCCTAAAGAATGAATAATCCAAAGAACAAATCATGGAAACAATCAATAATTTAACTAAATATTATGAGATAATGACAGCAATGAGACAACAGACTAAATCTGTGGAATGCAACAAAAGTAGTACTTAGGAGGAAATTTATATCTCTAAAACTTTACATCACTAAAAGAGAGAAAGAGCAGATGAAAAATTGGGTGTGCAACTAAAAAAAACTAGAAAAAAGAAGTAAAGCCTTCCCCAGATGAAAGATTACAAGTAATTCAGCATCATGCTAGTGAAAAGAAAAAGAGAAAGCTATATACAATATTACATGTTCAAACAAGATTCACTGAAGTACATTCTGTACCAACAACCAAGGCCATAGCTGGGTGGGAGATGAGATGAGGTCTTATTCCAAATCCACATCCAGTTTGGAGCCAACTAATATTTATTAAGAGCCTACTATGTTCCAGATACTGTGCTAAATTCTGAGGATAAAAAGGAATGCAAATATGGTCTCTTCTCTCAAGGAGTTCACAGTTTAATGGGAGAGACAATACACAAATACTAGGCACAAATAAGATACGAACAGGATACATTGAGGACAATCTCAGAGGGAAAGCAAGAAGATTAAGGAATAACTTCTTGCAGAATGAGGTACTTTAACTGAGACAAGAAGGAAGCTAAGGGAACCTGGAGGTTAGAAGACAGGAGGGGAAGAATTCCAGGCATATGGTATCGTGAGTCAAAATGCTCAGTTGGGAGATGGATGTCTTGTGATAGGAATAGCAAGGAGGCCAGCGTCATTGAATTGAAGAGTACATTAGGAATGAGAAAATTAAGATGGCAGAGTCAGAGATTGAATTTTGATTGGAAAAACCAGCAAAAAGTCACAGTGAGTCTCTAGCTCCAGGCACATGAAGAGACAGAAACAGAGATCTGCAGACACAGGGGTGGGGGATGGTCAGGTACACTCAATTTGGAAGCAGCAGCCGAGACAGGAAGCATTCCAGTGCCTAGAGTCAGAAACAGGGCCAAGACAGAATGCCGGAGAAGGAAGCATTGGGGCAGAAAGAGATTCCAAGGGACCCCCGGAGTAGTACTGTGTGCAGGAATAGGTGCCATCTAGCAGCTTTGTCAATCATGACTCAGTTCTGCATCATAGATCCAGGGTAAAGAGGAGCGGTTGTGAGTGAGAGGGGCCCTAGCTGAATACTGAGCAAAGAACATACTCTAAAACACAGTGTGTTTCTAAGCCTAGGAGCAGAGCAGGGACAAAGTTCTAGCCTCTAGCCTAGCACATAAGCCTGTAGTATAATAATTAGGAAAGTAGTCCCAGCCCGATTATACCACTTTGAGTGCAGAAGATTTGCTGGCCCCCAGACTAAGCTATGGAAACATCAGAAGGACACAAAAAGACAGAAGGTCAAGCCAGATATCCCCACCACACCTCCAGAAGTATACAGAGCCCAATATTAACAAAGACCAAAGTCTGGAAGTAGGCTGGAAGACTGAGAAAATTAAAAAAAAAAAAGCTTGACCATAAAAAACAACTATAGTGATAGGGAAGCTCCAGACACAAACACAGAAGAAGAGAATTACTTTGAAAATGTCTACAAGCAAAACCTCAAAGAAAAATGCAGATTGGACATAAGGACCCCCCCCCCAAATTCCTAGAAGAGTTAGAAAAAAGTTCTTTTGAAAGAATAAAAAATATTTTAAGAGCCAAATGAGAACAATAGAAAGAAAAAATGGGAGAAAAAAGAGAGTGTTAAAAGAAAGATTTAAAAAGAGAATCAATAGCTTGCTAAAAGAAATAGAAAATCCTACTGAAGAAATAACTCCTTGAAAATTAGAATGATCAAATGGAAATGAACAACACCATGAGACATCAAGAAATAAGAAGACAAAGTCAAAACACTGAAAAAATAGGAAAAAAAAATGTAAAATATCTCATAGGGAGAAAAACTGACCTGGACCACCTTGAAAGCCATGAACAACAACAAAAAAAGAGTCTAAACATATATTTTTTTTAAATCATAAAATGGGGGTGGCTAGGTAGTTCAGTGAATAGAGCACTGGCCCTGGAGTCAGGAGGACCTGAGTTCAAATCCGGCCTCAGACACTTAAAACAAAAACTAGCCATGTGACCTTGGGCAAGTCACTTAACCCCATTTGCCTTCCAAACAGCAAAAAAAAAAAAAAAATCATAAAATGTCCCAAGAATCTAAGATTACCAAGAATAACCTACCCAGAAAAACTAAGTATAATCCTACAGGAGGAAAAAAAAAATAAACATTTAATGAAATAGAGGACTTTCAAGTGTTTCTGATGAAAAGACCAAAGCTTTTGGTCATTTGGACATTCAAATACAGGACTCAAGAGAAGCATAAGAAAGTAAACATTAGTGAAAAATCATAAGGGATTGAAAAAGTTTAAACTGTGTACATTCTTCTGTGGAAAGATGATACATGTAATCCCTCAAAAGTTTGTCATCACCAGGCATCTTAGAGGAATTCTAATTAGATAGAAATTCTATTATGCTTGTATGATTCAAAAGAAGAATGGAAGAGTGAGGAAGAGGAATGCACTGGGAGACAGGGGAAGGGAGAGAAAGAATATGGGAAATTATCTCATATAAATGGGGCACACATTAAAGGATAAAGGATAGTTTATACAGTGGAGAGCATATTGGGGACTGTGGGCTACACTTAAACCTGATTCTTCTCTAAACTGGTTAAAGGAGGAAAAAATAGACATACACACAAAGTTGTGTACAGAAATTCATCTTACTCAACAGGGAAATAGAAGGGAAAGTGGTGGACCAGATGGATTTACAAGTGAATCGTACCAAATATTTAAAGAACAATTAATTTCAATCTTACATAAACTATTTGAAAAAATTAGGTAAAGGGATCCTACCAAATTCCTTTTATGACAAAAATATGGTCTTGATACCTAAATCAGGGAGAGTAAAAACACACAAAGAAAACTAAAAACCAATTTCCCTACTTTGTATTAACAAAAAATTTTAAATAAAATGCTAACAAAAAGATGACAGCAATATATCACAAAGATCAAAAACTGAGACCAGACTACATTGATACAAGGAATTCAGGGGTGGTTTAATATTAGGAAAACTTAAGTATATTTAATCATATTAATAATGAAAACAACAATAATTATATGATTATTTTAATAGATGCAGAAAAACCTCTTGCCAAAACATCCATTTCTGTGAAAATACAAGCCATAGGAATAAATAGAGCCTTCCTTAAAATAATAAGTAGTATCTATCTAAAATTAAGTACAAACATTTTCTGTAATGGAGATAATCTAGAGGCCTTTCCAGTAAGAACAGGGATGAAGCAAAGATGTCCCTTATCACCATTACTATTCAATTTTATACTAGAAATGCTACCTATAGCAATAAGACAAGAACTCAAAATTGAAGGACTAAGTATAGGCAAAGAGGAAACAAAACTATCACTTTTTGCAGATAATAAGGTGATTTACTTAGAAAATTCTAGAGAGTCAACTAAAACACTAATTGAAACAATTCAGTAAAACTGCAGGATATAAAATAAGCACACACCAAGTATCATCATTTTTGTATATTGCCAACAAAACCCATCAGGAAGAGTTAGAAAGAGAAATCTTATTTTAAATAACCATGGATTATATAAAATATTTGAAACTCAACCTGCCAAGACACAAAATGAAACTATATGAACCCAATTACAAAACATTCTTAATACAAATACAGATCTAAATAATTGGAGACATATTAATTGCTCATGGATAGGTCAGGCCAATATAATAAAAACAATACTACTTGAATTAGTTTACTTATTCAGTGACATGCTAATCAAACTACCAAAGAATCACTTTATAGAGCTAGAAAGATATTAACAAAATTTATCTGGAAGAACAAAAGGTCAAGAATACCAAGGAAACCAAAGGAAAAAAAATGTGAAGGGAGCTTAGCAATATCAGAAGTCAAACTATAGTACAAAGCTGTAATCATCAAAGCAATTTGGTACTGGGTTAAAAATAGATGTTGATCAGTGGAATAGATTAGCTATACCATATACAGAAGCAAATGAGCACACTAGCATACTGTTTAATAAACCCAAAGATCCAAACTATTGGAGCAAGAATTCACTATTCAACAAAAACTTTTGGGAAAAATGGAAAATATACTATGGCAGAAACTATGTTTAAACCAACATCTCACACCATATACAAAGCTAAGCTCAAAATGGGTACATGAATTAGACATAAAGGGTGATATTTTGAGCAAATTAATGGAGGATGGAAAAAATTGCCTATCAGATCTATGGATAGGGGAAGAGTTCATGACCAAATAAGAGATAGGGAAGTTCACAGGAGCTAAAATGGATAATTTTGACTATATTAAAATTTATAAGTTTTTGCACATATAAAACCAATGCAACTAAAATTAGAAGAGAAGCAGGAAACTGGGGGTGGGGGTGGGAAATCTTTGCATTAAAATTCTCTGATAAAGGTCTCATTTCTGAGAAGACTTGTATGAACTGCAGTAAGTAGAAATGAAGTGAGTGGAAACAGGAGAATAGTTTATAGAATAACAGCAATATTATAAAGATAATCAACTTTGAAAGAGCTAGGGACACTGACCAACACAATGACTCACTACAAGTCCAAAAGACTGATGATGAAATATGCTAAAAAAAAAAAACCCTGCATATAGATACCTGATGGACTCAGTACAATATTAAAACATGTTTCCTTCCTTCCTTCCTTCCTTCCTTCCTTCCTTCCTTCCTTCCTTCCTTCCTTCCTTCCTTCCTTCCTTCCTTCCTTCCTTCCTTCCTTCTTTCTTCTCCTCCTCCTCCTTCTTCTTCTTCTTCCTCTTTTTGACAGGGCTAATGCAGGAATTTTTTAAATGACCATACATATTTCTGATGGATTTTGTTTTTCTTGCTTTTCTCCATGGCTGGGGGAGAGGGGAGGAAGAAGGAAGAGAATTTGGAACTGAAAATGAAATAAAATTGTTTTTTTTTAAAGAGTACAAGATAGGAACTGTTACCTGCATTTCTAGAAGACTAGAAATTAGAGAAGGAGGCAGGTTATGAAGGACTTTGAATACCAGAGGATTTTATATTTGATCCTGGAGGTAACAGTGAGTGACTGGAGTTTATTGACAAGGGTGGGGATGGGGGTGATAGGTTTAAAGCTGCATTTTAGGAAGATCAATTTGATGCTGAGAGGAAGATTGATTGGAGTAGGGAAAGATTTGAGATAGGATATCAACCAACTGGCTTTTGCAATATTCCAGGTGTAATGTGATAAGGTCCTGCACAAGAGTGGTGGCAGTGTCAGAGGAGAAAAGGAGGCATAGAGATGTTACAAATTTAGAAATGAGAGGACTTTACCACAGACTGGATGGTGATAGATGTGGTGGTAGAAAAATTGAAGAGTGAGGGATGACATCTCTGTTACAAAAATGGTGACTGAGAGGATGGTACCCTTGACAGCAATAGTAAAGTCAGGAAGAGAGGAAGGTTTTGGTGAAAAGATAGTGAATGAGTGTTGCTTTAGACATGTTGAGTTTATAAGACACCTAGCTCAAGATATCAAAAAGGCAGTTGGAAATGTGAGAAAGGAGGTCAGTAGAGGGGGTATGTCTGGATAAGGAGATGCAGAGAGTTTTCTGCATAGACACGATAGTTGAATACATGGAAGCTGGTGATCCCATATGCTTTAGGGTTATTTGGGACTAGGTGGACCCTTATTTATGGTTTGCTGTGTCTTAATCACCTGATCAGTATTGGGAGCCTAGCCTGGAGTTATTTTCTCAAGTGAGGATTAAAGGGCTCCCTAGTGAAGGGGTTATCGCTTTGCATTTTAGGGATTCTACATATGAATGATAACTCAGGTTATTGGGGAAGGGAGAGTCATCTCTAATGCACTGAGATCCTAACATGGAAAAACAAACGGCTTCAGCTATGAAAATTGCTCTGCATAAACATGTGAACGCATGTATACATTCTCTAGCAAGCTGTACCAGTTCATTTGCATTCCCCAGAGGAAGGATGGCCCCTGAAGGCACAGAATTCTAAGAAACCAAGGTGTCCTTATGCACATCATTGGAAGGGTCATAGAAACCGCAAACCAGACACTCTGAAATGAATTGCATCAGTCAGTGTTTGAGAGGTCCTACAAAACAGACCTGCTTTGGTCAAAATTGTTGCTGGACACAGAGGCCCAGAACTGAGCTTGTCAGGATTTCCAGCACCTCGGACAGCAAGAAGAGCAGCTCCCCCAGTGTCCCTGCTCATCCATAGCAGGACTCCTCAGTGAGGTCACTGCCTAGGAGCACTTGGAAGCTTTGTGACTGAGTAGAGACTCAGAAGACATCAGCTGGAGTCCTCCCTCAGCTACATCCTATCAGTATGACCTTGGGCCAGTCTATTTTCTAGTCTAGATCTCCCTTTCACCATCAGCAAAATTAGCGGGTAGAATTAGCTATCTCCTAGGTTCTTTCTGGCTCTAGATTCAGTGACCCCTAATGTGTTGAGGGGACTGGAGCCCAGATTATATGAGGATCCAACAAAGGCACTAGGAATGTTTGACTTGGAGAAGAGAAGACTTGAGGGAGAAAACATAGCTATCTTCAAGTATATGAAGGTCTGGTTTGTTGATTTGTTTTTGTTTTGTTTTGTTTTCTTGAGAGTGGTGACTTTCTCTCCTTTTTCAAAAAACATTTTTTTCCTCTTAGCAAGTCAAAGGAATCTGTGGACATTTGGTGCTAACGGGATCCAGAAACTCTACTGCATAGGCATACCCTCTAAAAGACAGATACCAACATTTCCATGAATGAATGAAAAGACATTTATTAAATGTTTCCTGTTTGTCAAGCACTGTGTTAAACATTAGGGATACAAACATAGTGAACAAGACAATACTTGCCATCATGGAACATATATTCTAGAAAGGGGAAACTACAAGCATAGAAGAGAGGAAGCCAGGGAAGGGTATTTTGGTTTAAAAAGTCACAAGGATGGCAAATGGAGCCACAGGAGAAACTAACACACTCTTTTCAGTAGCAGTGGCTCCACAGACTGTGTCTGGACTTGCTCAGGATGAAATACTTTATCCAGCTCTCAAGGACTGAGCCTCCTCAAATTTGGTTGGGCTAGTCCTTGAATAACAGATACAACATTTCTTATTGACCCCAGAATCCCAGAATCCCAGAGGTGGAAGAGACTTCAGTGACATCTTTTGTTGTTTTTGTTGAATCGTTTTCAGTTGTGTCTGACTCTTTGTGACCCCATTTGGGGTTTTCTTGGCAAAGATTCTGTAATTGTTTGCCATTTCCTTCTCCAGCTCATTTTACAGATGAGGAAACTGAGGCAAATAGGGTTAAGTGACTTGCCCAGGGTAGATATAACAATTATCACTGTGAATGTGAATGGGATGAACTCATCTATAAAACTGAGAAGAATAGCAATATGGGTTTTGCATATGACATATGACAATATGTTGTTTACAAAAAATACACTTGAAACACAAAAGATTCACATAGAGTTAAAATGAAGAATTGGAAGAAAACCCTATTATGCTTCAGCTGAGCTAAATAGGCAAGGTTAGCAACCATATACCCAATAATATAGCAACTAAATACTTAAAGGAAAAGTTAATCTAATTGGAAGGGAAAATGATAGTAAAATTATAGTACAGGGAGATCTTAATGTACCTCTTTCAGATCTAGGCAAATTTAATTAAAATATAAATAAGAATGAAGTTAATGACCTGAATAGAACTTTAGAAAAATTAGTGATAATAGATTTCTGGTGATTAATGAATTAAAATACTTGTGTTGTTCATCTTACCTTTTCCAAGAGGACCAATGACACTATGCTGTGATGAGTGATATCTTGACTTTTGAGTGAACTGGATTTAAGTGAGGCAGAATTGCACAAAGTCATCAGTCTCACTCTCTCTTACTAAGTCATCAAAATCCAGTGGCAAGACAAAAGTCAAGATGATGTGATAGCCTGGGTAAACAGTGAATGATCTTGGCATTTTTGTCTGACCAAGCTCTAAAACTCTACAGGCCTGCTTTAGCTGCCTTCATGGCCATCGGAACAAATTGTTCTCCTCCAAATACTCTGCCTGGCAGGAAGTCTTCACTTGCTTGGAGTATACGTCTCCCTAACTCACTGTCAGTTATCCTCTACCTGATTTAGCCTGTCTGCCAGAAATAGTTTTACCTGGGTGTGGTCACTAGGCATGTTATAGTTTTTGGAGCCACAGGTGACAGGTGAACACCAAAGGTGGATGAGAAGTCCTGAAAACCGCTCAGCCATCACTCACACCAGATATACTAGTCCTCTCTGAGCATCCTACATAGCCCTACATACTTCTAAGCTCTCCATGACACCTATATGAAAATTGACCAGGTAATGGTCAATAAAGTCTTCACCAAAAAATGGCAAAAAGCAGAAATACTAAACATATCATTTATTGATATTAATGCAATTAAAATTATATTCAATAACAGACCCTTGAGGAAAGAGTTTAAAAATAACTAGAAGCTAAATAACAATACTAAAGAACTAATGGATCAAAAAATAAATTACAGAAAACAATAGAAAATTTCATCAAAAAATGAAAATAATAAGGTAACATATAAAAATTTATGAAATGCAACTAAAGTAACTCTAAGGGGGAAATTTAAAGTTTTATCACCAAAATAAAGAAGAAATAAATGAATTGGGCAATCAATTTAAAAAAGGCTTCCCCAATAGCAAACAAAAACATTTTTAAAATAACAAAGTATAGGGGTAGCTAGATGGCTCAGTGAATAGAGCACTGGCCCTGGAATCAGGAGGACCTGAGTTCAAATTCAACCTCAGACATGTAACATACACACACAAAAAACTAGCTGTGTGACCTTGGGCAAGTCACTTAACCCCAATTGCCTTACCTTCCCCTCTCAAAAAAAATATAATAAAAATAATGAAGTATGAATCATGGAAATTAGTGAGATTAATAAAATCAAAAGCAAAAGACCATTGAATTATTAAAATAAAACTTAAGAGCTCTTTTTAGAAAAATTAATAAAGTTGATCATTGATAAAAACAGCTAAGCTTATTTTTAAAAGAGAAAGGGAAACAAACTAATTTGGATCAAAAATAAAAAAGAATTTACAATTGAAGAGAAAATAATCAAAAACTATTTTTTCCAAGTATATACTAAGAAAATTGATAATTTAGAGGAAAAATTATACTTATACAAATGTGAAATATTCAGATTAACAAAAGAAGAAACAGGTTACTTAAATAATCCATTATCAGAAAAAGAAATTGAACAAGCCACAGATGCATTTACAAAGAAAAATCACCAGACCCAGATGGATTTATAAATGAATTATATCAAACATTTTAAAATTTAATTTAAATCTAAATTTAATTAATTTTTTAAAATTAATTCTAATACCTCATAGATAGACTTCATAAAATATTAAGAAAAGAAAGTACCCTTCCAATCTCTTTCTATGATACAAATATTGCCTTGATACCCAAGCCAGGAAAAAAACAAAGTAGAGAAAGAAAAATATAATAGCTACAGACCAATACCCTTAATGAACAGTGATGCAACAATTTTAAATAAAATATTAACAAATGAGCTACTATAACAACATATTAGAAAGATTATATACTATGATCAGGTTGGGTTTTTCCTGGAAATGCAGGACTGGATCAATATAAGGAATATTGTAAATATAACAAACCATTTAAATCATATAAATAGTAAAATGATATCAATAGATGCTGAAAAGGTTTTTGACAATATCCAACACTAATTTTTATTAAAAATATAGAAATCATAAGAAGAAATGGACCTTTTCTTAATATGGAAAATAATGTTCATCTAAATCCAAGAGTAAGCATTATATGTAAAGGAGAAAGTTATAGGCCTTTCCAGTAAGATCAGGGGTAACAAAGGATTCCCATTATTAGTCCATTAGGACTATTAACATAGTCCTAGAAATGTTAGCTGTGGCAATGAGACAAGAAAAAGAAATTGAGAAAATAAGCATAGGCAAAAGGTAAGCTAAATCATTACTTTTTATAGACAATATGAAAGTATATTTAGTCAATGCTAGAATCAACTAAAAATAAATTGAAATAATAATTTCATCAAAGTTTGAAATATATCAGATAAATCCACATAATTCATTAATATTACAATATATAACCAACAAAGTCCAGTAGGAAGAGCTAGAAAGAGAAATTCCATTAAAAATAATGGGAATGTTTCTATCAAGATGAGGCCAGGGATACATGAATCTAATTATAAAAAGTTCTTTATAGAAATAAAGACATATCTAAACAAATGGAGAAGCATTAATTACTTGTGGATACATAAAACCAATAAAATAAAAATAACAATACTAACTAAATTTACTTATTCAATGCTGTGCCAATCAAGCTCCCATAAGAATATTTTATAGACCTAGAAAAAAATACTAACAAAATTCATGTGGAGGAAAAAAGGCCAAGCATCTTAGCAGAAACTGGGTTTATACTAGTAACTCACATCATACACCTAGATACACTCCAGATGGATACATGATCTCAACCTAAAAATTCACATCATAAACACATTGGAGGAGCAAGGAAGAAATTATCTTTCACATCTATGAATAGGGAAGGAGTTCACGAGTAGTAGAAGAGCAGATTATGAAAGATGAAATGGACAGTTTTGATTACATAAAATTAAAAAGCTTTTGCCTGGACAAATCTAATTTAGCAAAAATTAGGAGGGAATTGGGTAACTTAGAAAAACCAAGTTTCTCTGGTAACACTATAGTATCCAAGATATACAAGGAGCTGATTCAGATTTATAAAATGAAGAGCCATTCTCCAATAGATAAGTATTCTTAATAATAATACTTAAAATTCATTTATTACTTTAAGGTTTCCAAAGTCTTTTATTCATGTTATTTGATTTTGACTTCACAATAACCCTAGGAGGGAGGTGCTATTATTATCAGCACTATTTTATAGATGAGGAAACCGAGACTGGAAGTTAAGAGACCTGTCCAAGGTTATACAACTGTTAAGTATATTTAGGAAGGATTTGAACTCATGTCTATTCTGATTCCAAGTCTAGCATTCTTACCTACTGCACTACCTACTTATCTTAAAATCATGCTAAAAAGATATGAACAAAAAGATATAAACAGGAGAGGAAGAAATCCAAGCTATCAACAATCTTATGAAAACATCTCTGAGACACCAATAATTAGAAAAATGAAAATTCAAGCAATTTTAAGGTTATATCTCACACCCTTCAGAATGGCAAAACTGACAAAGGAGGAAAATGACAAATGCTGGAGGGGATGTGGGAAAACAGGCACAATAATGCATTGTTGGTAGAGCAATGAACCCAGTTTTGAGTGATGTCCCCAAAGTTACCAAACTATCCCTACCCTTTGACCAAGCACTGCCACTTACTAGGCCTCTACTCCCCAAAACATCAAAGAGGAAAAGGACCATATGTAGAAAAATATGATAGCATCTCCTTTCATGGCAGACAAAAATAGAGTGTACTATTGTGAAATGGCTAAACAAATTATAGTGTATAATAGAATGTTATTGTGTCATAAAAATGATGAAATGGGCAATTTCAGAGAGTAGAACTAGGAGAATAAATTATAAAGTGATAAAAAAAAAACATTATAGAGAAAAACAGCTTTGAAAGACTTCAGGTCTCTGATCAGTGAAATGATAAACCAGGAGCCCAAAGGAATGAAGGTAAAACTTGCCACTCACATCTTGACAGAGAAAAAATGGATTTTAAAATGCATTTTTGCATATTGCTAATGTGCAAGTTTGTTTTGATGGACTATGCAGTTATGCATGGAGGGCTGTGTGTGTGTGTGTGTGTGTGTGTGTGTGTGTGTGTGTGAGAGAGAGAGAGAGAGAGAGAGAGAGAGGAGGAGAGGGGGAGAGAGGGAGAAAGGGGGAGAGAGACAGAGACAGATATTTTAATTTGCTCAATAAGGAAGTAGGGTGTGGGAGAAATTAAATTTTTTTTTTAATTTGTTACTTGAAAAAGATTTGTCTTTTTTTTGGAGGGGGGAGGGCAGGGCAATTGGAGTTAAGTGACTTGCCCAAGGTCACACAGCTAGTTAAGTGCTAAGTGTCTGAGGCCGGATTTGAAATCAGGTCCTCCTGATTCCAGGGTCAGTGCTCTATTCACTTTGCCACCCTAGCTGCCCCTGTTACTTGAAAAATAAAAACGATGAACCATCCTTAAAAATCAACCAGCTAATAAGCATTTGTTGAGTGTCCTGTGCCTCAGCCCTAGAAGCGGCCTCCCACCTCTCCCTGGATGGCTCCTCCCAGGATCTCCCATTTTATGGAGAATGCCTCAGTCAGCTATGGCTCATTCCTTTCCAGGTAGTCTCCAATTTTTCTTCCTTCCATGCTCCTGTGCACCATTCCCCAATCCTTTTTCAGCTTCCTTTTATGTATTGTCTTCCCCTGTTAGAATGCAAGCTTTTTGAGGGCAGAGATTCTTCTCCTTCTTGTATTTGGATCTGCAGCCCTTAGTCGGCACCTGGCACATGATCAACTCAATAAATGGTTATTGACTTTCCTTGCCAGACACTGCTAGGTGGTACAGTAGGCAATGCCGACTAGCATCCTGCTAGGAGATGCAACATGTTCACAGAAAAATACATCCAGATTATAAACACAAAATGTCCAGTGTTTGGGGGGATGGGAGGTGTGAACAAATAGCCAGGAAAATCAGGAGGTAGTACTTAACCTGACTCCTGAAAGGTGTCCATGGAGGAGCAAACAATCTTTGAACGGGCAGCAATTTGTGCCAAAAACACAGAGGTTGGGGGTGGAATGTCGTGGGCAGAGAACAGCATGGAAGTTTGCTGGAGTGTCCAGAGTGTGTAAGGAGAAAGAAATGTGTATCAGCCTAGAAAAATGACCTGGAATTAGATTGGGAAGCCTTGGCATTTTAACTGAAAAGCAATTGGAGGGCAGTGAAGCTAGGCAGTGCCAGGCTCTGACGTGCTTTCCTTGGCAGCTGGGTGGAGGTTGGATTGGAGAAGGCAGAGACTTGAGGCTAGGAGACCAATTAGGATAAGAGAAGTGATAAGACCCTGGGTGGGGGGCAGGGCAGTGATGATTGTGTGGATGGAGAGAAAAAGACCCACAGAACACAGGGAGGTAAAATGGAGGAGATTCAGCAACAGGTGAGGATGATCCTGACATTGCCAGACTGGTTAAAGGGAAGATAAAATGGTGGTCATCATAGAGACTGGCCTCAAGAAATTTACAATCTACTGAGGGAAGTAGACATGAAAACAACTATGATTTAACAAGCTATAAACAGGATTAAAGAGGAAATAATTAACAGAGGATCCTGCCTTCTGGGGTCAAGAAGACTAAGTCCAATCTGTCTTCAAAATGGCAACTCATCAGATGCCTCTCCTAAATCTCTTTCTCCAAGAGAAATGTTCCCAGTTCCTTCAATTGATCCTTATGTAGAACTCCCCCAAGCAAGCCTTCCTGCCCCCAGCTTGCATTTGTAGGTTGGGTCCCCCGGGGACAACATCCCCAGGTTCAAGATACCCTCTGGGTCTGCACCCTGAGACTATTGTTCCCACATGTGAAGAGGGACATCCCGTGCCTCTAATGCAGATAGGTATTGCGGTCTCAGCTGGATGCGCTCTCATTGTTCAGTCCACATTATCCCTGGCTCCAGCTTCCAGCTGCACGCAGCCAGTACCCTTTCCTAATATATGACTACACATTTGCAGAAACAACTGGCTTCTACACCCCAGAAACTGAAGGAATCTCTGCTCTGGGGTCTGCTCTCTGCTGGGTAGGATCCTAGCTCCAGGAGTCACACTCGACTTCTCTCCCTGATCCAATGGACCCCATTGCATGGCTGGACTCCTACAGCTTGTTTCTGGCTGGGTATAGCATCTTCTGTAGCCATGTGCTTCTGCTGTAAGACCCCATTGTTGGAGTGGGGGGGGGCGGGGGGGGAGGCGCGCAGAAAAGGGAGAGAAATTCCTTCGGTCCCTTTATTGTATTCTGGAAGAGGCACAAAGGAAAAGGGGCCACATTACCTGGCAGGTTCATATTGAGCTTTGGATTCAATAAAACCTTCAGATCTTTTTCTGTTGCAAACTGACCGTGCCTTCTATATCTTGCACTTTAGGAACTGATTTTTTGAACCCAAGTGAAAAAGTCAGTCAGTCAATAAGCATTTATTAAGCACTTACTTAGGT
>NW_027185852.1:29278978-29304205 GCF_028583685.1 Petaurus breviceps papuanus
TGTTAAGCACGGGGGATGCAAAGAAAGGTAGTCCCTGCCCTCAAGGAGCTTACAATCTAATGGGGGAAACTCCCAGCAAACAAATATGTCCTAACAAGTGTTTGCAAGATAAAGCAGAAATAATCAATAGAGGGAGGGTTCATTCATAAAACCACCAGGAGGGCCAGCATCATTGGATAGAAGAGTATGCAGAGAGGCGGACTGTACAGTGTAAAAAAACCAGAAAGATTGGGAAAGGTAGTTTAGAAAGGGCTTTGAGCGCCAAACAGGGGACTCTGCATTTTTGTATTGTAATATTCATCCCTGTTTAAAGTCGCCTTATTAGATTCAATTCTGCATTGTAGCCTGCCAAGATATTTTTGGATCCTGGTTCTATTATTCAATGTTTTAGTTACCTACTCCCTAGCTCTGTGCTATCTGAAACTTTGGTGAATATACGGATTTGTCATGCAAGTTATTGATAAGAAATGTTAAATACCACAGGACCAAGCACAGATTCCTAGGACATTTAGCAATAAAAAGTAATCATAACAGCCTGAATTAATATAATGCCCTAAAGGTTGCAAAATGTTTTACAAATTTTAATGCAACATCCCTAGCGGGTAAGTGTTATTATTACTACCATTTCACAGATGAGAAAATTGAGTCAGACAGAGGTGAAGTGACTTGCTCAGGGTCTCCCTACTAAGAGTCTGAGGCAGGATTTGAATGCAAGTTTTGCTATTTTGCCAGTTAGCACTCTAATTATCAAGCCACCTAGCTGCACTTAATTGGAAACTCCCTTCTAAGCTGACACTGAAACCGTAAGACTCCAATTCTTTGAGTCTGACAATTCACCTGGCTCTGTATTAATTTCATAGTGTTAGAGCCCACATCTCTCTCTATCCATAGATAGAGGTCCATAAGACAGGACATCATCCCTGTGATTAGTTTTGCACTCATTTAGCATTAATCTATGCCCATAGGTTTTGCCCCTCTCCCCCACTTTCTATGCTTATCTAGTCAGGTTCTTACAGTTTACTTAAATTGCTAATGCCTCTTTCTTTTATTTAAATAGTTACCTTGGTCTCCTCTCTGGCCCTGTCCATTTAATTAAGTAGTTCAGAATCTTCTCTCCCTTTGGCATTCCACAAAAGACACTGATTCACCAACAGAGGGTCAGGGGATTTAGTTCAAGGGGTAAATAGTTCAATACTTCATCTGATTTTTTATATCTTCCTTAAATCATTAGCTCTTAGGTATTTTTTATGTCTTCATGGTCCCTCTTGGCTCCTTATTTTGCCCCAAAGATCAATCATTTTCCTTTAAAAAAATCATAATCTACAGTATAAGCATAACATAACTGATTTTTATTATTTAGTGTTTCTTAATAATCATACTCCCCTCCATTTCATGTGCTTCTGTGGTTTAAGGAATTTGCAAAATTAAAAATCTGCTATTGTCTTTTTTTCCCTTTGTCAGAATGCCTCAAATGCCAGTCTTTTGTTGAATAGTCATCTTTTCTCGAGGAGGATTGGGCTCAAGTTTTCAGATAAATCTTTTGGGGCTGACAGCTAGAAGTCCTTAGCTTTTCAGAGTACAGTAGAATATTTGGTTCCCTCTGGCAATTTCTTGGGAGGAAGGGATAACATTGCTATTCAAATTACCTTCTCTTCTTATTTGAAGGTCTTTCTCCTGGTCACTTGTAAAAATTTGTTGTTTGCCTCTGAAATTTTAAAATTTAATCACTATATCTCAGAGATCAAAATGTGGGTTTTTTTCTTTCTGCCAATGATCTATGTGCCTTGTCTATGTTACTCCCCTACTGTATAAACTCCAGCGGTTTTACACAAAATATAAACTCCTCTCCTTGGCTTTTAAAGCCCTTCACAATCTGGTCTCAACTAATTTTCCCAACCTCATGGGACATTACTCCTTTTCCTGTATTCAACAGTGTAGCCAAACTGGACCTCCACCCCCACCTGCTTCCAGACCTATCATTCAGCAAGATTCCCAGTCTCCTTGTCCATGCCAACCATGCCATCATCCCTGGGAACTTTTCTATTTCTACAAATAACTGTTCCCATGGTTTGGCCTGCTGGCTCATTTTTGAGCTGAAAGAGACCTTAACAAACATTTCATCCAACCTTTCAACTAACAGATGAGGAAACTGAGGCCTAAAGAGGTGATGAAACTATTTGCCCAAAGCCACAAGTACTATACTAAGTAGTTGAGCCAAGATTTGAACTCAGAACCTCTGACTTAAAGCCCAGGGTTCTTCACACTGAACTCAACTAAAATGAATGAGTTCAACAAGGGTTTCACTGGTTTTTTCATCTTAGACCACTTGATGAGGTTTAGGGTTGCTGGGAACCTCAAAATGTCAGGGTATAGGGTGAGTCTGCCTAGAAAGGATTCAAGCACTCAAACCTTCTTTCAGTCAAAGTAGCAAGGTTTATTGTAATGCTTATAGGGTGGCATAGATTCCTAATGGATCTGCAGCTTGTTGGGGGTGAGATTGATACTCATAGACAAAAAAAGGACTGCGATAAGAACTGGATATGATTAGGGAGTGGTAAATAGCTTGGGGTGTGGGAAATTTCAGGAACTGGGCTGCTTTCAAAGACAAGGTCTTTTCCTTTTTAGGGGTTTGGGTCATATCACCCATTACACACACAACCACCACCATGAGCTCCCCCTGATTATCATGAAGAAATTTAAAGGTGTAATATGCTATAGCCCTTGTATTGCTTAAGAGACAGTGAAAAGAATCAGTTGGGAATACAGTCTAAAGAGAAAGGGAGTCAGAAGATGTAGGTCCTAGTTTCTGGTATTGCTTTGCTGTAACTATTTAACTTCTCCATCAGTTAGAGAGTCAAGAAGCACTTATTAGGCACTTACTATATGCCCAGCACTGTGCTAAGTGCTGAGAGTATGAAGAAAGGCAAAAAATATGGGCCCTGCCCTCAAGGAGCCTACAGTCTAATAGAACAGATGATACAAAAATACATATCTAAGTATAGATAGATAGATAGTGTGTATATGTGAAAATATTAATATTTATATAAATACAAATATATTAGAGAGAGAAAGACAGAGAGAGAAGAAATAAGAGAGAAGAGAGAGAGAAGTTCAAAGGTCTCATTGCCAGAAATCTCTCCCTGCTTCACACATATCAAAATGCATGGGTTTGACTACATCACTCCCCTACCCAATAAACTTCAGTGGCTTCATCTTACCCCCAGGGTCAAATAAAAATTCCTCTGTTTGGCTATTTACCACCTGGCACCTGCCTACCTTTCCAGTCTTCCCACTCTTCACTCCACTCCAGATATACTCCCCTTTTCCACAGGCTGACCCCATTCTTTGAACATTTTTCCTCCTTGTGTCTGCTTCCTGGCTTCCTTCAAAATACAGCGCAGGACTGACCTCATCCTCCCACCTCCCACCCCCAGTGCCTTCCTTCTTATTTACCTCCTGTCTTGGATATATGTAGTTCTTTGCATATTATCTCCCTTGTTAGACTGTGACCTCCTTGAGAGTTTTTGCCTTTCTTCATATTTCTAGTACTTAGTGCATGTTTGGCACATAGTAGGTGTTTAATAAATATTAGTTGACAATGATGGTGATGATTATGATGATGATGATGAGGAGGAGGAGGTTCAGTGAAAGATTTGATGCAGAAGGTGGGAGCTGAGTTATGTCTAGAAAGATACCAGGAAATGGCAAGCCACTCCAATATCTCTGCCAAGAAAACTTCAACTGGGGTCATGAAGAGTCAAACGTGACTGAACAAAAATGCATCATAAACTTATGGTGTCCAGAACTGAACTCTTTCTCTTTCTCCCCAAACTCCTAAAATAAGAGGCAGAGGTGAGGAGAAAGAGCATTTTAGACATGTGGGATGGCAAGGGCAAAGGCATGGAGAGGTAAAATGGATTTTTCCATTTTATGAAAATGGAAAATTCCATTTTCAAGGAACAGCAAAGTGGCCAATGTAGCTAGATTAGAGTGCGCATGGAAGGGAGTCAAGCGTGAGGAATCTGGAAGGGGAGAAAAGGTCCAAGTTATGACTAATTTTAGAAGCCAAACAGAGAAGTGAGAGGTTATAAGAATCTAAGATAAGATGGTGACTGAGTGGAGAGAAGGGGACATAGATGGGAGATATCATAGAGGCAGAAGTGATAAGACTTGGCAACAAATTACATATGCAGTGAGAGAGAGTGAGAAGTATGGATTGACACCAAGGTGGAGAACCTGAGTGATCAGGAGAATGGTGGTGTCCTCCATGTGGGGAATGAGAAGAGTTTGGGGAGAAAGATGAAGAATTCAGCTTTGGACACCTTAAGTTTATGATGTCTTTTTGTTCAGTCATTTTTAAGTTGTGTCCCACTCATGACCCCATTTGGGGTTTTTGGGGCAAAGATACTGGAGTGGTTTTCCATTTCCTTCTCCAGCTCATTTTACAGATGAGAAAACTGAGGCAAACAGGGTTAAGTGACTTGCTCAAGATCACACAGCTAGTAAATATCTCAGAGGCTGGATTTGACCTCTGGTCCTCCTGACTCCACACCCAGTGTTCCATCTACAGGGTCACCTAGCTGCTCCTAATGATGCTCTATGCATCTCTATGACAATAATTGAACCCTTGGGAGTTGATAAAATCCTTAAGTGATGTAGCATAGAGAAAAAAGAAAAGATAGCCTGGGGCAGAGCCTTGGAGACATGCACATTTAGTGGACTTCACCTGGATGAAGAAGGAGGAGTCAGATAGCTGGGAGGAGAACCAGGAGAGAGCAGTTACAAAAAACCTAGATGGGAGAGGGAATCTAGAAAGACGCTTATTAACAACATCCTAGGCTACAGACAGGCTAGGATGGGGGAAAATAGTGAAAAGGCCATTAAAAGACCTCTGGTTACTCTGAAGAGAGCAGTTTCAGTGGAATGATGAGGTCAGAAGCCTGATTACTAAGGGTTGAGGAGACCAGGTGGGAATCTGGTGAGTGAAGAAGATAGTAGAAGAAGATATATGAATAATGTAAAATTAGGAGGAGGGGAAAAGAGGGAATTTGAAAGTCCTCATTTTTTTTTCTGTGAAGAATGAGGCGAGGTCCTCCTCAAGAGCTGGTTGCAGGGAGGTTTGGAACAGGCTCCTTGGAGAGTTGAATAGTGAACCCATGAGAGAGGACTAGAAGGATTACCTTGCTGTGGGTGAGTGCCCAGTTGAAATTTAGATAATATACATCAGAGGTATGGTTTTGTGATTTCCTATAACCCCATTCAGCAGCTTTGTGTAAAGGGGGAAGGAGGAGGATGAGCAAAGGGTTCCAGAGAAGAGGACACTGTAGGTTAAACTGCCTCACCAAGGGATCATGATATGCAATAGAGGAGAGCATAGCCAATAAAGGAGTGGCGGTCTGGGAAATAACTGAGGGGTAGAAGGAATGGGTGTCACAGGGAAAACAAAGAGCAGGTTTAGGGGTTGAAAGACAGAGAAAGATGGAATGATAAAAAATATGATCATATGAAGTATTTTCAGAGGTCACGAACATGGAAATGGAACAGTTGTGGGTGATGTCAAGTAAGCAGGCTCTGTGTGGGTTCGAGGTTGGACGGAGGAGTAGGTAAGGATCGAGTAGATTGAAGACCTGCGAGGTTCCGATGCTTGAGAGAGCATCAGTCTGCATGGTGAAGTCTGCTACTAAGAGTGCAGATGTTGGGGTGGAGACAGGACTGTGAGTCTTGCACTGAATTCATGAGAAAATTTTGGGATAGCCTTATGGTGTAATGGAAAGAGCTCCAGATTTGAAGATGGAAGGCCCTGTTCAAATTCTAACTCTGCCTTTCTCTGTGCTGCTGGGCATTTAATCTTTCTGGCCTCAGTTTCTTCATCTGTAAAATAAGGAGATTGGACTTTTACAAGTATTTGAAGGACTGTCATGTGGAAGAGGAATCTGATTTGTCCTGCTTGCCTTTAGAGAATAGAACTAAGTGCAATGGGTAAAAATTGCAAAGTAGAAAATATAGATTTGCTGTCAGGAAAAATTTCCTAACAATGTGAGTTGTTCCAAGGTGGAATGGTTTGTCTTGAGAAGTAATGAGTTATCCCTCACTGGATGCCTTCAAATGGCTTGATGACTACATATTGGTTATGTTATGGAGTTTCCTTTGGGACATGGGTTAAAAATTCCATTATTTTGAGATTAAAAGTAATACAAAGCTAGAAGAAAGAAGAAAACTGAGAAATAGATATGGTATACAATTAAAACAACTCTCATCCAACTTATTTACACAGGGTATCGAATGCAAATAAATGGGAGTTAGGGGAAAGGATACCAATGCTAATTTTATACAGAATTTTACATGATGTAAACCAATTGCTATAATGATGAAATTTAAAAAACTGAAAAAGTAATTTTTATCAGAAAACATTCAATATATTTGCCAAGTACAGATTTATGGCAGTCAAGGTTATCAACAGTTTAAGCTATTTGTTGTTGTTATTCAGTCATTTTATAGTCATGTCTGATTCTTCATGACTCCATTTGGGATTTTCTTGACAAAGATACTGGAGTGTGGTTTGCCATTTCCTTCTCCAGCTCGTTTTGCAAATGAGGAAACTGAGGCAAACAGGATTTAATGACTTGTCCAGGGTCACACAGCTAGACAGTCTGAAGCTAAATTTTGAGCACAGGAAAGATTTTCCAGAGCAGTGGTGTCAAACTCAAATAAAAATGAAGTTCACTAAACATACCTAAGGATTCCTGTGAGTCCTATACTAACTTAGAAAACTACATACTAATATTACCTATGTTCTGTCATATTTTTATTTATTTTGTTACGTATTTCCCAATTACACTCTAATCTGGTTGGAGCATTCTGGAGGATTGCTGGAGAGTGTTTGAAACTTCTGCTCCAGAGCTTAATCTCTGGTCTGGCTGGCAAGATGGCAGGGGAATTGGCAAGGGCGTGACTAGAAGGCATTTATTAAGAGCCTACTATGTGCCAGACACTGTGCTAGGCACTGAAGACACAGACAGAAAGAATGAAACAAGTCCCTACTCTCAGCACAGTGTCCAGCACCTAGTGCATAGAAAGTGCTTAATAAATGCCCTATTAATCTGTCTCTATCCACCAATTTTCTGATATTATGATTGGTTATTGCATTGGCCAGAGTTTAAAATCTCTAAAGTTGATTTTCCTTCTCATTATCTTTGTCATTATATAAATAATTCTCTTTCTACTCATTTCACTCTGTATCAGTTCACACAAATCTTCCCAGGTTCCTCTGAAATCATCCTCTGTATCATTTCTCACAGCATTATAATATTCCATTGGCTTAGTTATTCTCCTGATGAGCGCTTACTTTCTTTCTAATTCTTTGCTGCAACAATAGAAGATGATACAATTATTTTGTACATATGGACCCTTTCCCTCTATCTTCAACTTCACTGGGGCATTTGCCTAATGGGGTATTACCAAATCAAACGACATGCAGTTTGATGATGTGGGGGTACAGTTCCACACTGTTTTCCAGACTGACTGAACCAATCCACAGTTCCACCAAGATCTTCCTTCACCAAGAAGCATACTATTGAGGACATGTCCTTTCTGTAGCTAGACAGTGTCCAGGTTTTCATGCTTTGGATGACTGATGTGGTCAGCCCTCAGACCGGGAAATTTCCTTCTCAGAATCTCTCCACTCAGGCCCTCTCCCATGTACTTCTGCAGGAACTCTGTTCAATGTCCTTGCTGTTCCAGCAGGGAAAGTCCATTCTCTGGAACTGGAGTCTCAGAATAGAAAACAGAAAGGCAGTAGACATCAGTAACATGGTCCAGGAACATAAGGCCACCTGAGCAAACACATACAGCTTGGCATGTGCTTCTGTAAGAAATCCTCTCCTTTTAACTCACCCCCATTCCCAAACCCCCATCTCCAGGACAAAGAGCTACTGTGCTCTGGCCTGAAAGTCCAAGGAACAGAGAAAAAAATATAATGAATCCCCTCTACAGGAAACAGGAGAGGGATGGATCTCCTAACAAAAAAACCACACTCCTGACTCCCAGGACTTCAGTGGCCTGTCATCTTGTAGTTAGTCTCAGTCACTAGGGACTAATCAGAGATTTCTTTCAGGTAGGTATCAGGGCTCCACCATCGGAGATGATCCTCATATGCCTCCAGGCAATAGTTCATGCCCAAGAAATTTAATGGAGACCTCCCATTGATCAGCCCCGCTTACAATGAAGGTGGATGGACAACCCTTTAAACTGGTCCATCACTGTGAGTATCTTGGACAAATATTGCAAAAGGACAGTGATTTGGGCTTAGAATTGAACAGGAAAGGGGAGAGTAGGTTTGATTGACTTTGGGAAACCACAGAGGTCCTTTTATTCTTACTTGCTCAAATGAATCTTATTTAGTTATTTATTTTTATTTTATTAATATTAATTTTTTATATTGCCTTTATTCCCAAATATATTCATTCCTCCCTGACTCAATGAGTCATCCCTTAAAACATACTTTTTTGGAATCCTCAGCACCTAGGACAGTGCCGGGCACATAGGCCCACTATAAAGGCTTCTTGATTGAACACTGGTTTTGCTTTTTTGTTCTGTTTTTTTTTCTTTTTCTTTTTTAAAGCAATTGGGGTTAAGTAACTTGCTTAAGGTTACATGGCCAGGTGTTTCTGGGTGGGTGCTAAGTGTCTGAGGCCGGATTCGATCCCAGGTCATCCTGACTCTGGGGCCAGTGCTCTTACTTGCTGTGCTACCTGGCCATCCCCTGTTTTTTTTTTTTCTAAGAGAAAAAAGCAGTTCAACCAAACCAACCGACATGTTGACATATCTGATAGTATGCCCAATTTGCCCACAGTTCCCCACCTCTGCTAAGAAGACAAAAGAGGTGCATTTTCTCCATTCTTCCCCAGGCTTTAGTTCAGTCATGATCATTACTCAACATTTAATTACTTTTTTTAGTATTTTCATTTTCATTGTTGCCATCTTTGTCTATATTGTTTTCCTTGTTCTGCTTATTTCTTTGTGTTTCAGTTCATATAAATATTCTCCAAATTCTTCATGTTCATAATTTCTTTTTTTTTCTGGAAGGGGGAAGGTAGGGCAATTGGGGTTAAGTGACTTGCCCAAGGTCACATGGCTAGTTTTGTGGTAAGTATCTGAGGCCGGATTTGAAGTAAGATCCTCCTGACTCCAGGGTCAGTGCTCTATTCACTGTGCCACCTAACTGTCCCATGTTCATAATTTCTTTTTTTCCTCTCTTTTTTATTTTTTAGTTTGTATCATTCATTTCCACAAGATTTTGAGTTACAAATTTTCTCCCCATTTTTCCCCTACCCACCACTCCAAAACAGCAATCCCCCTGAATATCCCCTCCCCCAATCTGCTGTCTCCCATATCTTCCCCCATCCCCCTTCCAGCTTTCCCATAGGGCATGGTGGATCTCTTTGCCCCAGTGCCTATATGTCTTATTTCCCAGTTACATGTAAAATAATAATGATAATAATAATAATATGTATTTTTAAACATTTGATTTTAAAACTTTGAATTCCAGATTTTTTCCCTTCCTCCCCATCACCCACCCTTACTGGGAAGATAAGCAATTCAGTATAGGTTGTACATGTGTAGCTATGCAAAACATTTCCATAGTGGATATATCGTGGAAGACTAACTATATTTCCCTCCCTCCTATCCCACCTCCCACTTGTTCTATTCTCTACTTTGATTCCATCCCTTTTCAAAAGTGGGTGCTCCCAACTTCCCTCTTCCCTAGCCTGCCCTCCCTTCCATCATCGCCCCTCTCATCCCCTTCCACCCTACTCTTCTGTAGGGTGAGATACCCTATTTAGTGTGTATTTCATTCCCTCCCTGAGCCAAATTCAATGAGAGTAAGGTTGACCCATTCTCTTTTGCCTTCCTGTTCTTCCCCTCCATTGTACATGTTCATCATTTCTAATACCATGCTAATATTCCATTCTATTCATCAATCACTATGCATTAAGTGCCTACCATGTGCCTTGGCCAGAAATATTTCTGTGTGTATCAACTCCCTGCATGTGCCCTGGCTGTATAGACCCCTAGAGTACAACTCTTCACATGTGCTGCCAGTCACAGGTAGTCTATACCCGTGTTCCTTGCCTGCACGGCTTCTGGTCATAAGTGCTTTTTACACATAGGGCATCCTCCAGATGTATCTTTTTGAGGGTGTTCCCACCCCCCTCCCCATGTGATGACATATGTGCACGGGAATTTGGGAGCCTGGAGGAAGAGAAGGGAAAAGTATCTTGTCACTTAATTTGTTGTTTGATTAAATGTCTTGATTTGAACTATCAATCAATCAATAAACATTTATTAAATACCTATCATGTGCCAGGCACTAGGCTAAATGCTGGGGATACAAAAAGAGACAAAAGACATTCCCTACCCTCAGTGAGCATATAATCTAATGGGGAAGACAACATGCAAACAAATATATGCAAAGCAAGTTATATGCAGGATTAATGAGAAATAATTAACAGAGGGAAGGCACTGGAATTAAAAGGAGTTGGGGAAGGCTTCTTGTGAAAGAGGGGGTTTTAGATGGGCCTTAAAGAAAGCCAGAAGTCAGTAGGTGGAGTTGAGGAGGGACCTCATGGATCCTCTGGCTGGTTGGTGAAAATAATTATTGTTAGGGGCTCATGAGCTACGTGAGCTCTCCCAGAGAGTGCCTTGAACCAGGGCTGCCTTTTCTGGGAATCACAGGTGAGAGGAGGTGCCCCAGGGCTACATTCAAGTGTGGCTTGGATTAGATGGCCTCTGAGGTCTGTTCTAGCTCCAAAGACTTGGGATTCTGGGATTCTTAGTCTATGATTCGTCACTGTCTAAAACCACTTATGAGGTACTTATGCATGGCTGCCAATTATGGCCTACCTTGTAATTATCTTTTTTCTTTTAAAATCCCACCTGTAATTCTGACTCAATAAGTCTGTCTTCTCTCCAGCTATCTGTGGTCTGGGGCCCCTGCAATGAGTGCATATGTGGTGAGGGCCCCAGGTCCACCCAGGGTAATAAAGATCCCTTGGCACCAGGTGCCATTAAGTCACCAGGGATAGGTGTGTATTACTATCCACTTTCTTAATGCAAAACGTGTCCATCAGACTGTTTAAAATCCTGGCCTTTGTAACCCTTCAAGAAAAGGAGCTTATGCTCTCCATCTGAGTTGTCTGACTTTCAAGGCTGATTATTTTAACCTGGAGAGTATAGCCATCCCATAGACTCACAGAACAGCTGGGGAAGGGAACATTCAGAGATTATAGGGATGGTGATTGGCAGTGTAGAGCATGGATGGGACACTGGACCTGGACTGAGGAAGACCTGAATCCTAATCCTGCCTCAGATACTGACTATGTGACCCTGCCCAAGTCACTTAACCTCTGAACTTCCACCTGAGATTTTCTTCCAACGGCACTTGTCTAAGGTCACATAGGTAATAAGTAGCAGAAACAAGGTTCCACCTGGTTATTCTGAATACAAATTCAGTGCCTTTTCCACCATCCCGTGAGGACATCCAGCATCTCTTTGACAACATTCATCTTAATGAGAGGCTGTCCAGCCTCTGCTTGAAGACCTCCGGTGATGGGGAGCTCACTACTGCCCTAGGTAGCTCAGGTAGGCTGTTTTAGGTTTCTTATTTCAAACCTAAATCCCCCTCTTCCATGGACCACCTTTGGGACACCCAAAGACAGACTCCTCCTCCTCCTCTTCCTCCTTCTCTTCCTCCTCCTTATCCTCATTATCATTATACCACAGGATCTCAGCATGTTGACTGTCCCACGACAGTTTCCTAGAGAGAAGCAGACCAAGTCCTCAGCGTCACCTCGTCTAGACAATCAGAGAACTCCCTTATCTCCTTTGCCCTTCTCTCCTCCACATATGCTGGTCCACTGACGGAGAGGAGAAAACTCAGAAGGGACATCAGAGCTCTATGCAAGGACTCCAAGACCCTTGCTTCCGGCCCCAGAAGGTAGGACTATGTGCGGTGGTGGGAAGTTACTAAAGGAAGATTTAGGCTTGATATCAGGAAGAGCAGTTGAACATCATAAGAACCCCACAATGGCTGCACACCAGTAAAGCTGTCCCCAAGGGGAATGGCTGCTCCAGGTGACAGGGGGCCCTCCCTGCTGAGCTGGACAGCCACCAGTTAGGATGCTTCAGAAAAGACCCGCGCTCGGCTGTCAGGGACACCAGGAGCCTCTGAGGGCACACCTGGCACGGGGATCCAGCATTCTGGGACTGTACCTCCAAGCTCCCCCAGCAGCCCAGCTGGGCCTGGCCTCAGGCAAGCATTCTGAATGAGACCCCCTGGGGCTCTGTGTGCATGTCTATGTGTGAAGCCACGTGCATATCCATGTGCACAAGTGCAAGTGTGTGTCTCTGTGCTCATGTGCCGCAAGAGGACCTTGGGCCAGACAGCTGATGGCCAGACATCTCTAAAAACAGGATGAACTGAGACAGAAAATCCTGTGCTCCCATGAAGGGCCTAGAGAGAGGGTTTGCCACACCCTGGACTTGGGCTGGAGTAGAAAAAGGCCTGGATTGGAGGCAAGTGGCTTGAATCCTCATCTTGTTCCTCTTACGAGTTATGTGCCCTTAACTTGGGCTTAGTTTCCTCCTCCATAAAGTGGGACTAAGAGCAGCTAGGTAGCACAGTGATACAGCACCAAGCCTTGAGTCAGCGAGACCTGAATGCAAATCTGGCCTCAGACACTTCCTAGCTGTGTGACCCTGGGCAAGTCACTTACCCTTTTTGCCTCAATTTCTTCATCTGTAAACTGAGCTGGAGAAGTAAATGGCAAACCCCTCTAGTATCTTTGCCAAAAAAAGGGGGTCACAGAGAGTCAGATACACCTGAAATTACTGAACAACAACAGCAAAATGGGGCTAATAGCTTCCTAGAACCCTCAGACTGAGAAGAAGGGATCACGGAGCCTGGGCCCCTGGTTTTCTTGAGTAATAATGAGGAAGGAGATGGTGATAACAGGTGTCCTTCTCTGATCCTCACAGCAGCCCTGGGAGGTGGGTGTTATTGTTAGCCTCATTTTACAGATGAGGAAACTGAGGCTAAGACAGATGGGGAACCTGGGGGGGAAGCTTAAGTGACTTACCCTGGGCCATACAGGGAGTAAGCATCTGAGGTCAGATTTGAACTCGTCTTCCTGACTTTGAGCATGGCATTCTGTGACTTGGCTGAGTTTTACGGAGTCCAGAGACTTGTCCGAGGTGACCCAAGGTAAGCATTAGAGGCAAGATCCAGACCCAGCTCTCCTGACTCCCTGGCTTCAGAACACTTTCCATTACACTCCCCAGCTGCCTCGTGGGCTGCGGTGAGAGAAGTCCCAGAAACCTCAAGGTGGACTGGAGACAGGCAGTCGAGCCATTCCCCAGCCTTGCATTCCTCTGCCCAAAGAACGAACCTGCCCTGGCGACACTGTAGCTCCTAAGGAGACCAGGGGGGTGGGAGAAAGGCGAGGCCCAGAGACCTTAGCAAACAATTATCATAATAACACAGCACTGTTGGTTTCAGCTTCTGCCATCCTTATAAACATTAGCTAATGATTTAAGTGCTTGTCCTGGTGGTGGCAAGGGCTGGAGGCAGTGGGAGGCTTATAACCGATTAGCCATCGGATGATCTCTGGGGTCCTGATGGTTTATCAGCAAGGATCGGCAGGGGTTTGCACAGGGCCAGAGGGACAGCCGATCTCACAGATGCTGCCCAGCTGGCTGGCAGGCCCACGGGTCAGCTGATGTGTGAGTAACCGTCTGACAAACACTCTATTCAACATGGGGAGAGAGTAACCTCCCTGAGAGTGTGTCATAGAGTTTCCCAGCCTGTGGGGATGACAAACACGTGGACATCATCACCAGCAGATTTCATGCCCCGGGCAGCATCTCACTTCAAATCCTGGGGCTGGGACGAAACTGACCATGGTCAGAAATGGATATAGGAATTGTGTTTACAGGCATCTAAATGTAAACACTCCCTTGGATGTGAGTACCCTGTGAGTCCCCTCAGTCTAAGGGACCAGCCCCAGCTGATCTGTGCCAGACAAACCAAGTTGGGCATCCAGGTGCGTGGAAGGTGACCCATCACCACTGATCAGTTTGTAACTGCAGAAACTCACCTAAAAAAGCAAACCAAGCTTGAAAGTTGTGTCAACCCCATGTTCCTGGGATCTCAGAACAAGGAGGGACTTCCCCGGACTTCAAGGCCACTTGGACCTCAGCAGGGGTCCTGTGCCCTCACTGACACTGAATCCTAGTTCTGTTCTATATGGCCAAAAGGACAAGATGATGGGGTCTAATGCTACATTCCCAACTCTTACTCAGCTCAGGCTCAGAGAAGCGCTTAAGAAATTCTTAATGATTGACTGACCAATGATAGTGGGAAGTACACTTGGGTGTGAATCTAAGAGCTTCTACTTGTCAGGTGTACAGCCTCAGTTTCCTCATCTATAAAAAGAGAAACTTAGACTAAACCATCTCAAAGACCTATTCCAGCTCTGAACCCATCTTTATCCCTGTGATAGCTCTTCAAATATTTGTGAACTTTGCCCCAAATTATCACCCCAAGAATGAACCTGACTTTGGGATCAAAACTACCTACAATAAAGCAGCAGAATCCTCCTGCACAAACCTTCCTTTTTTAGATCAGTTATTAGAAAGCTTGACATAAAAAACAACTTTTTCAAAGTAGAAAACATTGTAATATCAAGAAACATCAAGCAGCAAATACCATCAACATGGTGATCACTTCCTTTTTTTTCTTTTTAATAATATTTTATTTTTCCCAATTACATGTAAAAACAGTTTTAAAATTCATTTTTAAAAATTTTGGGTTCCAAATTCTCTCCCTCCCTCCCTTTCCCCTTCCCTGAGATATTGATCAATTTGATATAGGTTATATATGTGTAATCATGCAACATATATTTCCATATTAGTCATATTGTGAAAGAAAACACAGACCAAAGAAACACCACAAAAAATAAAGTGAAAAATAGTATGTTTTGATTGGCATTCAGACTCCATTAGTTCTTTCTTTGGAGGTGGATGGTATTTTTCTTCATGAATCCTTTGGAATTGTCTTGGATCATTGTTTGTTGAGAATATTCATAGTTGATCCTTCTACAATATTGCTATTACCATGTGCAATGTTCTCCTGGTTCTGCTCACTTTATCATTTTCCTTTTCTGTCATATTAGCCAATCTGATGAA
The DNA here is from genome assembly GCF_028583685.1 of Petaurus breviceps papuanus. Classification (NCBI taxonomy): domain Eukaryota; kingdom Metazoa; phylum Chordata; class Mammalia; order Diprotodontia; family Petauridae; genus Petaurus; species Petaurus breviceps. Next base: position 29,294,222 of record NW_027185852.1, read on the forward strand.
TGTCAAGTAGTACCTCAGAGTTGTTTTAATTTGCATTTCTCTAATCAATAGTGATTTAGAACATTTTTTATACTTATAGATAGCTTTGATTTCTTCATCTAAAAACTAACTGTTCATATCCTTTGACCATTTATCAATTAGGGAATGACTTGTAGTCTTATCAATTTGACTCAGTCCTCTATATATTTGAGAAATGAGGCTTTTATCAGAGACACTAACTGTAAAAATGTTTTTCTCCTTTCCTTCTAATCTTGGTTGAATTGGTTTTGTTTGTGCAAAAACTTTTGAATTTAATATAATATAATAAAAATTATCCATTTGCATCTTGTAACTCTCTCTATTTTTTATTTGGTCATAAATTCTTCCCTTACCCATAAATCTGTCAGGTAAAATATTCTAGGCTCCCCTCATGGTCATACTTTCATATCAATTCCCCAAATGCCTATTCTATTCCCAACCCCAGCTACAAGCTGAACCCTCACTCTTCCAGGCCACTTTAAAGTAATGGACAGTAGTTTCGCTGCCATTGTATTAGCCCCTCTTTCCCATTGCTGGAAGAGAAGAGACCACCCACTCTTAGAGAGTAGTAGAAGATATTGCTACAATTCTTGGAGTACAGATGACCTTCCAGGAACATGTCACAAAGATTCTCCATTTACCATTTTGTTGTGTCTTCCCTAGGCACCAAGATTTTTTTTTTTAGCAGGACTCTGTCCCCTGCCTGAATTTCTTGATAGTAAACTTAAGCATCATACCCATTTCTACTTCCTGCCCAAGTTCTATTGAATTGAAGTCATGCCTGTGGGGTAGGATTACACATGTCCATATCTTCATTTTCTAAGAGTCCAAAGCACAAATCAGTAAGCAGATACGACTTTCGCCCAAACATCAGCAGATATGAGGCAAAGCCAGTGGCATCATTCCTGGGGGCATTATATGCATGTAATAGAAATAGAACGTGTTGACTCTATTGAGTCCTCACTCCAGCCTCAGGGTGTTCCATGTGTTCTGAAGTGTGCAACAAAAATGATCAGGCTACAAAAATAATCTCCCTAAAGCATAGGCAGTTCTGCCCATGTCCCTCTCTTGCTCAAATGTTGTCAGTGGTGACTGCTTTTAGTTCTGTGACCCTGGTATAGGTTGGGTAAGTAATAAGTGGGTAACACACTTATAAGTGTGTTATAAAATATTATATGTAATATAAATTAAAATAAAATACAAAATAAATGGTTCAGTGGATAAAGCAACTGGCCTGAAGTCAGAAAGATCTGAGTTAAAATTCAGCCTTAAACACTTACTAGCTGTGTGATCCTGAACAAGTCACTGTTTGCCTCAGTTTCCTCAACTGCAAAATGGGGATCATAAAAGCACAATGGCACATACCTTGTTAGGATCAAAGGAGATAACATTTGTAAAACATTTAGCACAATTCCTGGCATGCAGTAGGTGCTAAATAAATGCTGGTTCTCTCTATCTTCCCCTCCCATAGGTGTGCCTGATCCTTTAACCTTGCTAAACTGTGTAACTTCAAACAGAATATTTTGTTATTCTGTTATTCAAACCTGATATTATTTGAGATGCTTAAAATAGGAATCTTTCTTGCTTTAGAGCCTCCATCCCATACTAAGAAATTTCCTAATTCAGTATTGACTTCATAGTCATATTACATAGGCAATCAATTTTCTGTGGTCATGTAGTCATCTTTTATTTTAACAGTGGGAAAGGATACAACCAAGATATTGAAAGAGTAGTTGAGCTCCACCCAACACAACTCCATAAAGATCTAGAAAATGTACCAAATTGGGTCCTGATCAGGAAAACCAAGAAAAAAATCACAGTGAGTCACTTTTCCAGTTCAGATCAGCATGAGACAGACAGAGAAGTCCATGAACACTGGGGAAGGGGTCTGCCCTGGGGGTTCACTGCTCAGGATGTGAAAGAAGAGCTAGATTACACCCCAGGGCAAAAGAAGGTAGTAAATACAGACAGGGGAACCCCAACCTTGTGCAAGGTGCTGAAATGGGTACCAATTGGCAGCTGTCACTCATTGTCTAGTTCTGGGTCACAGATCTAGGGCAGAATGAGAAGGGTGTGACATACCAGGGTAAGAAGAGGTTGCAGGCTCTACACTGTGTCAGTGAGCAAGGAAGCTCAGATGTGAACAGTAGCTGTATGACTCAGACCCCAGAAGCAGAGCAGGACCTCAGTTCTGGGCTCCAACTTAATCTAAAGCCAGCTAAAGAGCAAGAATATCAGACCAAAGAGGAGTCAGCAGTTCTGTCACTATAAATCTGCAGAGTTTTCTAGCCAGCTAATAGCTACTGTCCAGCAGTTTTCTACTGGAACTTCCAATCAGGGGCAAGCTAAGAATAGTGTTGTATAGCCCCAGATCCAAGTTGAGAACTTTCAGAGCTTAGACCAGGAGGGCAGTGATCAAACTTTGCCCTGAATCAGAACCATTTGGGGTCTGAAAACTTGTAGATTCTCAGTGATAGCTGTCCCTGTAATCCTGAAATAAGATAACATTCATTTCTCCAAGAAAGCAACAGACACAAAAATAAAAATTCAGCTCAAAATTCCCCTCAAAGTGCACAGAGCCCAGCACTAAAATAAAGTCAAAAGTCAGGAAGTAGGTTGGAAGAATGAACAAACAACGAAAAAAGAAGCCCATCATAAACAAGTGTGATGATGACAGGAACACTCAAGACACAAATCCAGAAGAAGAGACTGTTTCCAAAACATCTATAAGCAAAGACACAAAGAAAAACACAGTTTGGGCACAAGTTCAGCTAGAATTCCTGGAAGAGATGAAACAAGAATCTTTTTTTAAGAGCTATGATTTTTAAAAATGAATGAGTGCTAGAAGGGGAAAAATGAGGAAAGAAATGAGAGCTATGGAAGAAAGATTTTGGAAAAGAATTAACATCACGGAGCAAGAAAAACACTCCCTGAAAATCAGAAGTGGCCAATTAGAAGTCAATGATTCTTTGAGACAGTAAAAAAAATTTTAAATAATGTCAACAGACTGAAATAAAATAAAATAAAATGTAAGTTATTTCATGGCAAAACCAACTGACCTGACTTGGAAAACAGATTGAAGACAGATAATTTAAGAATTACCAAACTAGAAATCCATGACTAAAAAAGAAAAGAAAGGTAAAGAAAAAAGAGCATAGACATTTATTTCAAGAAATTACAAGAGAAAACTACCCAGATCTCTTAGAACCAGAGAGCAAAGAAGAAATAGAAACAACCTACTAATTACTTCCTGAAAGAAACTTCAGGATTTAAACTCCCAGGAATATTATAGCCAAAATCCAGGGCTTCTAGGCCAAAGAAAAGTTCTTCAAACAGCCAAAAAAGAAAGAATTCAGGTACTGGGAGTCTGTAGTCTTGATCACAAAACACTTAGCAGTCACCACCTTAAAGGAGTAAAGAACTTGGAATAAGATAGAAGGCAAAAGATATAAGCTTACAATCAAGAATAATTTAGCTAGAAAAATGGAATATAAATAATTCTGTGGACCTTTAATGAAATAGAGGTCTCACAAATATTCCTGATTTTTTTAAAAAAAAAGACTAGAGATGAGTAAAAACTTTGCAATACAAGCATGATTCAAGACAGATAGAAATAGTTAATAAAAATTAAACATTCACATTCTAATATGGGGAGATGACATATGTGTCCCTTCTGAACCTTATCATCATCAGGGATCATAGAGGAAGTTTAATTAGAAAAGACCTAGGTATGGTTCTTCTCTGTTCTGATTATATTAAAGGAAGAATAAAAAGAGAGGAAAGAGAAATATTTCTGGGGTGGTAAGGAGCAGGAGATAAAGGATGGGGAAATTTATCTCACAGAACTGGGGTGCACAAGAAGAAATTTATACAAACATGGAGGAAGAGGTTGGGGTGGGAAGCAAGTAGGTTTTGCTTGGACCTCACTCCATTTGAATTAATCAAAGGAAGATCATATATATATACACAATGTACAGAAATATATTTCATTCAAAAGGGAAACAAGAAAGAAAGGGAGACTATATGGGAGGTTAGATTAAGGGAAGGACTGGTCTTCAGCAAAAAAAACTAAGAAGGGTGGATTTTGAAGAGAGGCTTAGAGGAAAATAAAGAAAGGCCTGTTAGGCTCTGGGTGAGGTAAAGAGAAAAAGAAAAGGGGAATGGAAGCATATTACACCAAACCTAGAACCCTAGTTAGCTCCTCTGTCAGTTACCCTCTTCTTTATAAAGGGGGTGAGGAAACCAAGATGAAAAAAATTATAAGAAAATAGGATGGAGGGAAATAACACAACTGAATGTGAATGAGATAAACTCACCCATAAAATAGAAGATATGAAATAGAATAGATTAGAAAGCAGAATTCAGGATGTGTTATTTTCAAGAAACACACTTGAAATAGAAAGATACATACAGAGTTAAAATAAGAGCTGGAGAAAAATCTATTATGCTGGATAAATAAATGTGAGAATCATCTGCATCGAAATAATAGTTGAATCAATGGAAATCAATGAAATCCTCAAATGAAATAGTATAAAGGAAGGAAAAAGGAGAGACCAGACAGAGCCTGGATGAAGATCCAGCAAAAGAGACTGAGAAGGAACAGTCAGATGTTTGGAGAACCAGGAAAGAGCAGCATTGAAATAACCGAGAGAGGAGAGTATATACTGAAGGAGAGGGTAATCAAAAGTGTCAAAAATCTACAGAAAGGTCAAGGAGGGTGAGGATTGAGAAAACAGCATTAGATTTGGCAATTAAGAGACCACTGCTAACTCAGCTCTTCTTTGGGATCAAACTTGGTCATTATAATTACTCAGTGTTCAGTCTTGGGTTGTTTTTTTTTTTCTAATTCACATTATTGTAGTATTTGTGTATATCATTTTCCTGGTTCTGCTTACTTTATTCTGCATCAGGCCATATAAATCTTTCCATGCTTCTCTGAATTGATGATAGGTATCATTTATATAGCACTTTAAGATCTGCAAAGAACTTTACAAATATTATTTCACTTAATCGTCACAACATCTCTGGGAGGTAGGTGTTATTGTTATCCTCATTTACAGATGAGGAACCTGAGACGGAGAGAGGTTAAATCTGTCAACCTCTAACCCTGGGCAAGTCACTTAACTTCTGTCTGCCTCAGTTTCCTCGACTGTAAAATGGGAATATTTCTGGAGTTTCCTGTCAACTCCATGGAACAAGATACCCCCTGGTCTACATCCCCCCAATCCCAATTTCCACCCTGCTTTCCTTTCTCCTTTTGTGTGCTGTCTCTCCCATTAGACTACAGGCTCCTTGAGGGCAGAGACTGTCTTTCTTTTTATTAACTGTATTCCCATTGCTTAGCATAGTGCCTGACCCATAGTAGGCACTTTACAAATGTTTGTTGAATTGGATTAGATAATAATAGCACCTACTTCACAGGATTGTTGTGAGGATAAAATGAGATATTTGTAAAACTCTTAACATGGTGCCTGGCACATAGTGGGCACCATATAAATGTTTATTCCATTCCCCATCCCTCAAGTGACTTGCCTAGAATCATGTAGTCAATAAGTATCTGAAGCAGGTTTTAAATTCATGTCTTCCTGACTCCAGGTCCAGTACTCTATCTACTGAGCCATCTAACTGCCTCCATAGTCTTTAAATTTGTTTTAATTCATTACTTTCATGTTCAACAATTTGTTTAGCCATTCCCCAAATGAAGGGCATTTAGTTTGTTTCCAGTTCTTTGCTACCAGAAAAGGTGTTGCTATAAATATTTTTGTATGCATAAGATTTTTTGGGGCGGCTAGGTGGCACAGTGAATAGAGCACCGGACCTGGAGTCAGGAGGACCTGAGTTCTAATCCGGCCTCAGGCACTTAACACAAAAACTAGTCCTGTGACCCTGGGCAAGTCACAACCCCAATTGGCCTCCAAAAAAATATTTTTTTTTCTTTTCTGTCCTTGAGCTTATTGGTGTAAATGCCTGCATCAGTGGAACCTCTGGTTCAGAAGATATGGACATTTTAGTCACTTTCTTTGCATAATTCCATATTAATTTACAGAATGATGACCAGCTCACAGTTCCACTAACAATGTATTGGTGTCATGCAAATATGTTTCCAACAACCCTTGTTAGGTTTACTACTGTCCTGGCTGTTTTTATGGTTCAAACCAGGGTACATAAATACAAACTTGTTCCTAGACACTGATTATTTCTCAGCTCTGCCTTCCTCTTCAGAAGTTACGGCTTTAGATCAGTTATTGCTGTTGGTGGTGGTAGTGGTGGTGGTCTTTCATTTTCAGAGAGGACCAATGATGTCACAAGGGTGATATCTTGACTTGTGCATAAGTTGGATTTAAGTGAGGCAGAGCTGTGCAAAGTCATCAACCTCACTCTCTCCTCCATTTTAGTCCAGTGGCAAAACAAAAGTCAAGACAACTGGCTGACCTTGGCCTTTCTAAATCAAGATCTTTACCAGTCCTCAGACTGTCTCAAGTTGAGTTAGATCAGTTGTATTGAAGAAAACACCTTCTTGTGGCTACAAATTCTTCTTGCCCAAGACTCCATAATTAGAATGTTCCCTTGTTTCATTCTGGTGGTGTCATTTGTGTCTAGGGGAATCCCAAGAAATGGGCTGGCTTTATCCGGTTTGTCAGCTCTGACTTTGGTGGCTCTCTGACACATCCTGACTGCTGTACAGGACACAGGTTGTCAACATCCCATCAGCAAAAGGCCACCTCAGCAGGTGTCCTCACTTCCTTCTCTGTCCTTTGCCCCCTGCACAGATGGTGGTTGTGGATGGACTTCATCATTCCTTAGCCAACATGCAGCTGCTTCTTCCTCATGTGATCTGACTCTGTCCACTCATGGAGAAGCTTCCTTTCTGTTTGCTCATGTGTAGGAGAGGATGGATGGTCTCTAAGTGCCCCCACACCAGCTATAGTCTGATTCACCTTGCTCCCCAAGCTCCATTATCCTTTGCAATGGATGGATGGATACAGCCTTCAAGAGAGATTCCTCTCCCAGCTCTGCTTCTGACTTTCTGGAGTTCCTGATCATGCCTCAGTTGCCTTCTCACCCCATCCCTCTGCCCCTGTAGCTCCCTTCTCTCATTGGCAAGTCCAGACAGTAACTATTGTGTGCTTATTGTGTGCTGGGCACTGTGCTAAATCCTGGGGATGTGAATACAAGAAAAAAGAAAGAGGGTCCCTGCCTTCAGGGAGCTTACACTCTAATGAGAGCTGAGGGTGGTATGGCCAGGGAAAAACTGTACTGGTCTGTGGTGGCCAAGTCCAGGAGAGTCAGAAGCATAGCCAGGAGGCAAATGGAATATGGCCAGCTGGGGTCCATCACCCCAGAGTGGAGGGCCCCTAAGGAATCAATAGGAAAAGGGGACCAACATGGCAGATAGATGTTCCAGTGTGAGGGGGCCCCAGGCTCTGAGAGAAGCTCAGGGACAAAAGGTGGCTGAGTCATGGTAGGAAATGAAGCCAGGATAGCCTAGGGCTCCTACCAGAACAGAAGCTCTTTGAGGGCAAGGTTTATCTTTCTTTTTGATCATTTTTGTTTTTCTAGCACCCAACAGAGTGCCTGGCTATAGCAAGCACTTCATAGAGGAATTGTTTGTTGGCTCGGCCACACTCCCACCCCTCAATCTTTCACCCCCATCCCACCCCCCAGTGGGATGAGTTCTGGGCTGGGAGCCCAGAGCCTGTAGTCAGAGAACTTGCTGAGCTGCTGTGCTCCCTGGGGGAGCCTAGACAAGTCCCTTCTCTCTGGGCTTCGTTTGCCTCTACAAAGTAAGGGGGAGGAATCCAACAACCTTTTAAGTTCCTTCCAGCCCTATACTCTCAGATCCTGTGAAACGCACCTCTAAACTGGGAGTTTTCTCCATTAGGTTAATGTATGGAAAGTATTTTGTATGCCTATAGACATTTGGGTTGTTGTAATTATTATCCCAAAATCCCTGGGGGTCCTGGGTCCACTGTTTACATTGAACAAGTTATCAACCTCTTTAGACCCTCTTCTGCAGGGTGACTAAGTTGAGCTCATCCTGTTCTCTATGCTACTATGATTTGGAGATCTTTTGGTCTGCCTGACATGGTGAAGTTGCTGCAAGTCCAGCAGAGCTGTGCACTCAGGGCAGGAGAGGATGCCTCTGTGTCACAAGCAAACACACAAAAGCCACTTGGGGATGCCGGCATCCAGGGCCCAGTCTGGGCTGCAGTTATTGTTCATTCCAGGAAGGAGGCCCTGTCCCAGCCAAAGATTGTCCCAAAGAATTGAAATCAGGTCTGCAGGAAGCCAGAGGGCCGGAACACCCAGTATGGGTGGGTGTGACGTTGCAGAAATGAATTCCTTTCAGAAAGCCCAGCCTAGCTCCTTTCCTGGCTACAGTTTCCCTGGATTTCCCAGAGACCTCATGGAATTCTTCAGATAATTAATTTGTCCCTGTCAAAATTGAAAGCTCTGATCAGACCCCAGTGACCAGGTAGATGAAGGCCACTGTGGCAGGAAGAGTAGCGAAAAGGGTCACTGTGGCTGCAGGCAAGAAGGAAGGAAGGAAGGAAGGAAGGAAGGAAGGAAGGAAGGAAGGAAGGAAGGAAAAAGGGAGAGAGGGAAGGAGAAATGGAGTAAGGAAGTACACTAGTAAAAATTTAGTTCAATTTCATTCAAAATACATAATGTAGCTTATATGCACATGTTATAATGGAAGCAATTCTTACTAGGATCTATCTTAAGTAAATATCTAGGGAAAGACTTATTTTATCTTAGAAAATAATAATTCACTTTCTTTGGGCTTTCTATATGTTCTCACGTAAGTACTATGGAGACATTCCCTTTTAGGCAAAGCAGATATACATCTGCATACAGTGAAGAAAGGAGCCCACCAACTCCCTATATATTATAAGTGGTTTGATACACAGATACCATTCATAATTTCACTGACATCAATCCCACACTATCCATTATGAGTAATCTTAGGTAAACAAATGTGGTATTGTACAAAATCCTGTCTCCATGAAGAGGTGGGGAGGGTAGCAGTTTAGTGGCAGTAATGAGAGCATAAAAGGACAAATTCAAGTTTTCAAAGTTCCTGGTTGATGAAATTGTAAATATCCTCAAGAGTGGGCAGAATTATAACCACATGCTTCCTACCACCTACATACAAATAACAAATTTCTTTCTCTCATGTCTTTCTGAGATCAATCATAGGATCATAGATTTTAAGTCCAAAGAAACTTTTGCATAATTCCAACCCCCTGATTTAACAAATAAAAAGACTGAGGGCAAGAAATATTAATGACTTCCCCAGGTTCACACAGACAATAAATGAATAATGTTGGATTTGAACTCAGGTATTGCTGACTTTCAAGTATGGTTGTCAATCTGCGACAGTATGTGTCCTCTCTCCTAAGGAAGAAATATAGTGTGATGATAGCACTAGCTTTAGAGTCATAAGCTCTGGGTGCATGTCCTGGTACTGTTAATACTAACCATTAGTCAATCTACAATTATTTAAGTAAATACTGTATACCAGTGTTAGACACAGTGTTAGGCACTGAGTGTACAAATACAAGGGATGAAGTAATCTCTATGCAACACTTCATATATTAATAGGGGAAATAAGTACTTATGAAATACATAGAATGCATAAAGTGACTAAATACATTTATATTGAAAATATTTAATTAAAGTATAGGTTAGAGTGAAGATACCAACAGGTAGGGGTATCAGGAAAGGCTTCATGCACAAGATAGTACAAGAGATACATCTTTCCCCCCCCCCCACTTAATTGTATTTTATTTTTTCCAATTACATGTAAAGATAGTTTTCCACATTCACTTTTATAAGATTTTGAATTCCCTTTTTTCTCCTGCTTCCTTCCCTTCCACCTCCCCAAGACAGGCAGCAATCTGATATGGACTAAACATACAATCATATTAAACATATTTCCACATTAGTCATGCTGTAAAAGAA
>NW_027185852.1:29304605-29321945 GCF_028583685.1 Petaurus breviceps papuanus
AGGAAGGGAAAGAAGAAGGGAGGAAGGAAAGAGTTTTTATTAAGTCCTTACTCATAAGGTATGGGCTTTGGGAGCCCCCTCAAGCTTTCCTTGAGTCCTTGAGGTACACTCTGGGAACCTCCCTTGGACTCTTGGGAGCCAGCTCTGGGAACCTCCCTTGGACTCTTGATTAAATTGTCTCATTTGATGAGGCATTTGCATGAGGCAGTGGGCCTTGCATTGTGGTTGGGCCTAGTTACTAACTTCTAACTACTAGCCTAGTTACTAGCCTAGCCCTCCATTGTTCATCTACCTCCCACCCTTAATTGACCTCATTAACTCCTCCTGAAGACCCTCCCCAAACTCCTCCTCTAGACCACCCCTAGATTCCTCCCACAAGTTTCTGTATATAAGACCCCATCTCACACCATAGAATAGTGAGAGCACCATAGAATGATCTCCCACAGACTTACTCTGTGTCTAATGCAAGCGAACTTTTAATAAACTTTACTTTTCTTTGGCTGAGAGGAGACTTGAGTGGAATTCATTCGGCACGACCCGGCATGTTGGTATTTGGGGGTCTCCAGAGCAACCCTAACCCTCTTAGTGGGTAGGTAAGCTCTTCACTTACTACCTGCTAAGAGCTGTGCTTAGCACTGGGGATACACATCTAAAAGTGAGACTGGCCCTGCTCTTGGAAAAAAGAGGATACCCACACAGGGGAATGGAGGAAATCAAAGGCAGAGAATCTGGAGAGTTCTGGGGATGGTGAGGTCAGCCATTAGTGGGTCAACTGACAGAACCTTCCCTGGGACCATGGTGGTCCTGATCTGATTACTGTGCTGACAGGATTAGGGGATGTCGGTGGGATGACTGCTGGATATGAAAGTGGACTGATTGGTCTTGGGGGCTTTCTTCAGGTATCTGAAGGACTGTTGTGGGAAGGAAAGTTCTCCTTGTTTTAAATGGCCCCAGAGGACAGACCTCAGAGCAGTAGAGAAAGGTTTCTGAGAGGCCTATTTAGGCTGGGTGTTGGATGACCTTTTCCACTCTGAAAGTCCTCCCAGAATGGAAGGGCTGCTCCCAGAGTTGGTTAACACCCCCTCCCTAGACATCTTCAAGCAGAGTTTGTGAATGTCCTGGAGAGGTTTTGGTTCAAGTTGAAGGTCCCTCCCTCCCAACTTGCAAATCCTTTGACTCTCTTGTTTCCAAATCTGGGCCAGATCCAAGGACAGGACAGATAGTATGGGCTGTTGGAGGAGTTAGGGATGGCCTCTCTAGGCAGTTTGTCCGCAGGGTAGGGCAGGAGTTCCAAAGTACAGCAGATTCACTTTGGGTCTGATCTGGAAGTGCTGATCCTGGTGGGGAGAAGCCAAAAAGTGACCAGGGTGGGGAGCTGGATCTGATGCTTTTAACCACCCACCAGACTGGAATCCAAAGCTTTGAAGGCATTTGCTGTGGTTCTATCCTTCTCAAAAAGGAAGGGTCAACAAACTTGTCCATTTCTACTCCTTGTTAGAGGGGTGTGGGCAGCGAGCATTACACGGGTTGTCACTCCCTGTGCTAATTAGTTTTGCTGAACTTTTTTTTTTTATTTTTTCTTTTTTTTTTTTTTTGTTATCTGGACTGGCTTGCTGGGCAGGGGAGGCGGAAGGAATTATTCCTAAATGGTGGTGATAGAAAAAGAAAAGTCTAAAGAACAAATTCTTAGGGGGATCAGAGAAGGCCTAATGTAGGAAATGTCACTTGATTTGAGTTTTAAAAAACCTTTAAGGCTCAGGTGAGGAGGAAATGGATTCATCCCTTCATTCAATAAGCATTTATTAATCACCTGTTGTTGTTATTGTTGGATTGTTTGAGTCACGTCCAACTCTTGGGTGACCCCATTAAGGGTTTTCTTGGCAAAAACACTGGAGTATACCTACCATACTCTGGAGAGGCTAGCTAGGTGGCACAGTAGACAGAGCACAGGTCCTGGAATCAGGAAGACCTGAGGGAAAAACTGGCCTCAAATACTCACTAGCTGTGTGACCCTGGGCAAGTCACTTAACCCTGTGTGCCTCAGTTTCCTCATCTGTAAAATGAGCTGGAAAAGGAAATGGCAAGCCACTCTAGTGTCTCTGCCAAGAAAACCCCTAATGGGGTTACCAAGAATCAGACACAATTGAAAAACTATTAAATTATTGTTCTAGATACCATGTTGGAGACTGGAAATACAGAGGCAAAACCTAAATGGTCCCCACCCTCAAAGAACTTATGCTAGAAGACCCCCCTGTTCCAGGGTCAAGCTCAAAGGCCTCACTCAGTTCTGGAGGAGCCTGGAGACTAAAGGGGTATACTCCAGCTCTCTTGTTTTCTCATACTCTCTGGCTTTTTATATCCTGAAGACCAGAGCCTCAGGGAAATCACTTAAAGCCTGGGTTTGGCTCATAGCTAGGGTATTCCCCAAAAAAGGGGAGTGGAAAGGTACCCAGTACATACCATGAATCCCTTATTAGACAGTTATCTATTTCCTCCACACAAAAGAAATGCTTAACTCAAAACATTCACAAATAAACATTAATAAAGACTTCAACAAGCAGCAGCAAGAACTGTTAACTACTGTTACCCTCTCCCTGGAGACTACTTAAAACACTAAAATAAGAGACATTTTTGTGAGACTGCTGACTTGACATTTTCACCTCACCTCGACCCTGCACTGTCCAAACGAATCCTTCAAGGTCCACATCAGGCCTTGAGCTCAGCAGCCTCTCTGTGGCTATCTTTTCCTCAAAGAAATAGATGTAGGAAGTACTTCCCTTAATATGGTTGGCACCATCTGAGGGACCTAAGAGTTCCCAACCTGTTGAACTCTCAAGGTTGCTTCCCAGGCTGTGAAAATATCCATGTCATGATGCCTCCTGGGCTCAGGAAGCAACTAGGACTTTGAGATAGGTTCTTAAACTTACCTAGGCCAGCTTCCATGCACAAAGGTTTTACTGCTTCTGTCAGATTGGGAAGGATCCTCCCTACCCCTACACTTCATGGGAAATTCAGGAAGAGGTCAAATGAGAGACCCAGAGACAGAGAAACAGAGAAAAAAAAGACAAATGTGGGGTTGGGTAAGGCCTAGAGGGCAGGTCCACTCTCCTTAATATCTACTGAGTGGGCAGCCTTTTCTGGTTTAGTGATTAACCTTTTCTGAGGCAGTCATGCCAGTAGTAAGTGATAGAGTAAGGACTAGAATCCAGTCCTTACCCCAGGTTTTGGGCATCATGTTTAAGATCCCCTGTCCAGGTGGAGAGCCCCTCTGGGCTCTGGCCTCACCCTGTAATCCAATCTTAATTCATTCATACCCATGCCTTTGCTCCTGCCCACCCTTATCCTGCCCATTCTTCAGGGTCCATTCTCCAAGGCCCATCTCAAACCTCCCTTTCTCTAGGAAGTCTTTTCCAACTTCTCCTAACCCCAGTGGTTTCTCCTCTAGTCTCCCCATCCTCTTAACACAGTCTAGAATCACAATAGGTTTTCTTGGTTTCTGTGTTACATTACTCATTGATGTCTAAGACTCTTAGATTCTTTTCAGGTTTACTGGAATGAATGAATGAAAAAAATGTTTAAATATTTGTTAATGCCATTTACTAATGACAGCAGTGTTGGAGATACAAATACAAAAATGGGACCGACCTTGCCCTTAAGGAGCTTACATTCTAAAATAGGGGAAGACGATATATGGGGAGAGATGGCTAGAGAGCCTGGGCAGTCCCAGAGATGGTGAGTGCAGTAATAGGGCAGCCAATTGACACACAAGCAAGGGTAATATTGATCTGGTGACTGTGCCCAGATCAGGAGGTGGAGGAAGAGGTTCTGAAGCACATGTGTGACAGCAGGGCAGATGGCAAGATGGCCCTGGGTAAACAGCTAGATGAATTTTGAAGCATTCACTCATTGATGCGCCCAATCACACCTAGCTTTGTATCATCTACATAAAGCTTGCAGAGGTCACACCCACTCTTCAAGGAAGCATGTTAGTCAACAAGCATTTATTAAGGGCTTACTGCATGTCAGCCATTAGAATAGTACATGGATTATTATCATTATTAGTCATTCAAATAAGCAAATGAAAATGAAAATTTTTTGAAACAGACATTGAGTTCTAATGGAATTAGAAATTCTAATGGAAATTTAATGATCGCCACAAGGGGAAGGCCAAAGGAGCCTAGGAACCATATCAGCCAGGAAGCATTTGCTCTCCTTGCCACACTGAGAGATGTGGGGGCCAAAGGCAACACAACTCTAGAATATGAAACTCATTTATAAAACATTATGCGAAAAGATGGCAGAAGGATACCAGAAATATTACTTCACAAAATAGCAAAGACCAGCAGAGGGGAAAATGGACCTGAAGAAAGGTTGGCATTAGACTCCATAAACCAGCTCACCTAAAGAACCTTTATTTATGAAACAAAAAGGGGGGACATCAAAGAGAAGGAAAATGGAACAGATCTGCCAGTGTTTCTATGGCAACCCAATCTTATGGTCCACATTTAGAGTGTTAACCACTTGGTACCCAGTGATGGAGAGTATGATCAAGAGGAAATGGTAAGAGTAGCTAGCTGGATCTGAGCAAGCAGAAAGGAATCTGACGGGAGCTAGAAGTTTTGAGGGCACTGACAGATTAATTCTTAAAGTATCAGAAGGAGGAGAAACTATGGAATGCCTTGAAAAACTCAAGGAACATAGATTAGATATAGGGAAGATATCAATATTAACTAACTTTTGCTGAATTTCTCAGTTCTGTAAAGTCCTTATGAGAATGAGCCCAATATGTGTCAAGGGTATCCTTGAAAAAAGCATGAGAAAGGAACAGATAAACCCCCGCCCCCACCTCCTGATCTGGACACAGTCACCAGATCAATATTACCCTTGCTTGTGTGTCAATTGGCTGCCCTATTACTCCACTCACCATCTCTGGGACTGCCCAGGCTCTCTAGCCACCTCTCCCCATATATCATCTTCTTCTGTTTTAGAATGTAAGCTTCTTGAGGGCAGGATGGTCCCATTTTTGTATTTGTATCTCCAACACTGATGTCATTAGTAAATGGCATTAACAGATAAAATAATTTGTAAATGATTTTCAATAGCACACATTTTTAGCCACACAATTGACTAAAAGGTAGGCAGAATATAAATGTGATCCCACTATTTACTGATTGTTAATTTTTTAAAAAACATTTGATTCTAAAACTTTGAATTCCAGGTTCCCTCCCTTCCTCCCTCATCACCCACGCTTACTGGGAAGATAAGCAATTCAATATAGGTTGTACATGTGTAGCTATGCAAAACATTTCCATGGTGGATATATTGTGAAAGACTGACTATATTTCCCTCTATCTTATCCCACCCCCCATTTGTTCTATTCTCTACTTTGACCCTGTCCCTTTTCAAAAGTGTGTGCTTCTAACTACCCTCTCCCCCCCCCCCAGCCTACCCTCCCTTCCATCATTTCCTCCTCTCATTCTCTTACCCCCTACTCTCCTGTAGGGTGAGATACCCTATTTAGTGTGTATGTCATTCGCTTTCTAAGCCAAATTCAATGAAAGTAAGGTTGACTCATTCCCTTTTGCCTTCCTGTTCTTCCCCTCCATTGTAATAGTTTTCCCTTGCCCCTTCTATGTGAGATAATTTACCCCATTCTGTCTCTCCCCACCTCCTCTCATTATATTCCTCTCTCACCTCTCAATTTCACCTTTTAAGTAACTGATTGTTAATTATATAGAAGCATTTGATTTTGTGTAATAAAACAGATCTCTTCTCCAATCAGGTGTCTCCTACTCTCAAAGATCTACAAGCTCTTCCATATGGATGTAGCCCATCCACTGATGTCAATTGCAGCTCATCCCTGTCCGCCGAATCTGTGCCTTGATTGTTAATGTCCTCTTATAAACTCCCCATTGAAGGTCCACCAAGTAAGCTGAGGGGGAAAAGGTCTTGCTTGCCTTCTCTTGACTTTCTGAGGAAGTCAGTAGAGCATATAGCCTGTCCATTGGCTTTCCCTCCATCTGACCAATTGACCCACTTCATTTTCATCCACACCTTTCTCTGTTGGCATCCTTCACTCCAGTTCCTCTTCATAGGTGGTTATTAGTCATAGGTTGTAGCCTTCTTATCTTTACCCCACGTCTAACAAAATCACAGAAGATGCCTTGAAAGCTGTAACAACAGGGGTGATGTGCTTATGTAAAAATCAGACCATATTTCTGGATAGATGCAATCCCAGAGACAATTTTCTTCAGTAATTTCAGGAAGGCAGTAACAAGGGAGGAATCAGGAAAGGCTTCTTGAAAAAAGTGGCCCTTGAACTGAGCCTTGGAGGAAACTAAGGGGTCCAAATGGCAGTTATAAGGAGAGCATTCCAGGTACAGGGAATAATCTAAACCACAGGTTCCCAAACTTATTTGGCCTACTGCCCCTTTTCAAAAAAAAAATATTACTCAACTCCATCCCCTCTCCTCCCCCCCAGAAATCTACTTTCTTTAACTCTTTAATGTCTTTTTAAAAATTTGTGTCATTAAAAAAATGTAATAACATCTTAAATTTAAAAATTTATTGTTAATTTGCGGGTTTTTTCATGTAATTGTATGGTATCATATTGTAAACAAGCCATTACATGAACATATTCCTGCTGATGCATGCTGGAATTCCTGACAATGTGAAACACTGTAGCTTGTCTACCAGCACTTGCTTGTTAAGACCTGGTGGAAGACTTAACCACTGATAGGTTGTAACTTGCATTTTGTGTGTTTATATGGAAAACAATGTAATCATTATGACTTTAACTCTGTTGCACAGCAGATGAAACATGTAGGAACAGTTTTTCAAATCTCTTCTCTTCTTTCCTTATGCTTCCACCACCTCCCTATTTTTATTCAATGCCCTTCAATTGTACATGAGGCTACTACTGCCCCCCTGAATTGTTCCAGCATCCCCCCCAGGGTGTAGCATCACCTACTCTAAGAACCTATGCAAAGATACAGAGACAGGAGATGGCATATTATGTAAGTAGGAAAAACAAAAATGGCCAGAGCCCAGTTTGTAATAAGCCCAGAAAGAGAGGCTGGAGCCAAATTGTAAGGAGCTTTAAAAGTCAAATGGAGGAGTTTTTATTGAATCTTAGAGACAACAGGGAACCACTGGAGGTTTTTGGGAAAGGAGGGACACGGTCAGATTTGTACTTTAGGAATATCAATTTGGCAGCAACATGGATGGATTGGAGAAGTGAATGACTAGAGACAAAGAGACCAGTCAATAGTCTAAGGCAAGAGGTCATGAGGGTCTGAACTAGAGTGAATGGG
Organism: Petaurus breviceps papuanus; assembly: GCF_028583685.1. Taxonomy (NCBI): domain Eukaryota; kingdom Metazoa; phylum Chordata; class Mammalia; order Diprotodontia; family Petauridae; genus Petaurus; species Petaurus breviceps. The sequence goes on from NW_027185852.1 coordinate 29,311,919, forward strand.
ATGAGAAAGGGACAGATGCTAGAGACAGCAAGGAAGAAGGATCCCAAGACTTAACATCTGATTGGTTGTGGAATAATAGGGAGAAAGAGGAGTAAGTGTTGAGCTGAGGATCACTTCTAGGTTTTTATACCAGAGTTCATGAGCTAGCAAGCACCAAGATACGTCTGTGCTTATGCCCAGCTCTGAGCTAAACACCAAGGATACAACGAAAGGTAAAAAATAGTCCCCACTCTCAAGGACTTCGTGAGGGAGACAACGTACAAAGCCAGGCACAAATAAGCAACAGAAAGGATAGAACAGAAATAACCACCAGAGGGAAAACACTGTCATTAAGGGGGATCAGGAAAGGCTTCTTGGGCTAGGGCTAAAAAACAGAAGAATGATGGCACCCTGGAAAGAAACAAGGAAATCAGGAAAATTGACTCACCTCTGGACGTGGTGTTTTGTTGTTCAGGCATTTTCAGTTGTGTCTAACTCTTTGTGACTTCTTGGGGGGGGGCAGTTTCTTGGCAAAAATACTGAAGTGGTTTGCCATTTCCCTCTCCAGCTCATTTTATAGATGAGGAACCAGTATCCTCCTGGAGGGCAGTCTAATTCTTGCTTTATGTTCCTGTCGAATGGTCAAATCAAATGAACAATCATTTATCCAAATGTGTTAAGCTTTGGGAATATAATAAGCAAAAAAAGAGGTTCCTGCCTTCAAGGAGCTCATATTCAAATAGGGGAAGACCACATATAAAGGGGAGCTGAAAGAGGAAGAGGGGAAAGCTCCTGCATGGGTGAATGGTAGAGAAAGAAGTCTGGAGAGTCAGGAGCACAGACAAGAGAGGAATGAAGGAGTGAGCATGGCTGGCCTGGCAGAACCTGATATGGAGCTTGATACACAGTAGACATGTAATAAATGCTTTCAGTTGATTGAAGAGGAGTGGGAGAAAGATAATGAGTTCTATTTGGGACACATTGAGTTTGAGCTTCCAATGGGACATGCAAGTGAAGATTCCAGCAGACCACTGGACAATGAGGACTGGCACACAGAAGAGAGACCGAGGCTGGGTATAAGGGTCTGGGAGTCATCCACCTAGAGGTGATAAGTGAACTCATGGGAGCTGATGAGAACACTTACTGAAAGAATGAAGAGAAAGAAAAGAAGGGCCAGGGCAGCCTTGGGGAATGCCCACAGTGGGGACATGACATGAATGAAGATTCATTCCATCAAGGAGACAGAGGGAGTGATGGGACAGGCAGGAGGAACACCAGGAGACAATAATATCATGAAAACTCAGGGTGGAGAGACTTTCCAAGAGGAATAGGTGACCAGCAGCATCCGAGGCTGCAGAGGCCAAGGAGGGTGGAGTCAAGAGGCAGTCAAGAGATCATGCTCGGCTTAGAGACAGCAGCATTCAAATGATGAGTTGGAAGTCAGATTGCAAGGGGCTGAGAAGTGATTGGAAGATGAAGAGTAGAGACAGTGAGTATAGATGGCCCTTTCTAGGTGGAAGGGGATGATCGGGGAATCCCAATTTGCTGGACTGGGGGTTCCTTCCCATGGAACTGGACATAAGCTCTGTCCCTTTTGTGAAGGACATGCACCTTATTGGGATAAAACCACCAACTTCCAGTTGGTCCTCAATGATTTGGGGCTGTCTTGAAGACAAATGGAGCCTACACAAGGAAACAGACTCTTGTGGAGAAGCCCCTTCCCATCATGGGTTCTCAGAATGGTTGAAATGATTGCCTGCTCTCTTTTGGAGCTCTGATCCACTGGGCCTTTATTCTAGTACATTCCTTCTCTTGGGCTTCTGGCAATGGAGGGAGAGGGGAGGAGACACTGTGGCATACTTGAGAAGCACATACTGATGGAAATCAGCCTGTCCTTGCCGAGGCAGGCCCAAGATGCCTCAAGTCTCTGGCTGTCCTCTTTGGCTTTCTGTCCCCTCCTCCAAGCAGATTTCATTGACTGGTAATCTTGAGGAATGAACAATTCCAGCTTTGGCATGAACCTCATGGGTGCAGAGTTACTGAGTTCCTAAGTGAGGAACCAGCTGCTAGGGGGAGAAGAAAGATTTCATCAAAAGCACAATGCTTCTTGAAGAAAATGGGGACCACTGACAAGAGAAATCAGTAGCACCAGATGAAAGAAAGTCAGGTGATTAGGACCTGGACAGCTGCTCAGCCAGGCCAGCTCTGAGGTGAATGGGAAAGAACTGCCCTGCAGGTTCACATAGGGCCTTTGCCATCTGGGGAGGATGAGAAGTGTAAGCGCTAGCCCAAATGTTTGATGTTTCTGTATTGCTTCAAGCATACCTTGGAGCTCCTAGACACTTAGGTACTTTGTTGGGGTGAGGGTTGGGGAAAGGAAACAAATATCAAATACCTCTACTGTACATTGAGTATTTTTCCTAGAAGGGACTGTCAGATTCATGTTGGGGGAGACTCCTAGGCATGAGCTACACCAACATTTTATGTTAGCAATTTCCTCAGAATTTTACTCTGGGTTGAGGCAGAAGTAGAGTAAGAGAAACCTTTTGAAGTTCCTCCAGCATGAACCTGTGTCTTTGTGAACCCAGAGTCACACTCACCTTGTTGGGGGCACCACAAGACATAGCGTGACATACTGTAGGAGTCTGGCTATGAAAGGGAGGAAAGATAGAGGAAGAAAGATTGAGGGGATGGTAGGGTCAAGACAAAGATTTTTAAGGATAGGAGAGATCTGGGCATTTTTGTGGGCAGCAGGGAAGGAGCCAGTGAACAAGGAGAGGTGGGAAGAAACAGAGGAGAGTGAAGAGAGACAGAGAGAGGGAAGGAGTGGAGAGAAAGAGATAAGAGGAGGAGGCAAAGGAGGAGAGGGGGAGAGAGAGAGAGAGAGAGAGAGAGAGAGAGAGAGAGAGAGAGAGAGAGAGAGATCAAAGTCAATCAATATTAAATGCCTGCTCTGTGCTAAGCACTCTGGATATAGAAAGAGGCAAAAGACAATCCCTGACCTCAAGGAGCTCGTAATCTAATGGGGGAGACAACATGGAAGCAAAGATAGACAGAGCAAGCTATCTACAGATTGAATAGGAAATAATTAACAGAGGGAAGTTTCCATTTATCTTCAAGACAATCCCTTGTCACTGAGGACCAATTGGGAGTTGCTGGTTTATCCCAATAATTAACCCTAGACTTAAGAGGGATTGGGAAAGGCTTTCTGTAGAAAGTGGGACTTTAGTTGGGATTTAACGGAAACCAGGGAGGTCAGTAGTAGACACTGAGGAGGGAGAGTGTTTGAGGTGTAGTAGACAACCAGAGAGAATGCTCAGAGCTGAAATGTAGTGTCCTGTTAGTGGAATATTCAAGAGAACAGCATCCCATGTTAGGGATCAAAGTAGAAGAAGACTGGACCAGGCTTGAATGCCAAACAGAAGAACCTGGTAGGTTGAAGAAAAGCAAATACTAAGTGCATCTACTGCTCAAGTAGTCCTTGAGTTTCTGGGAAATAAGTGGCAGTGCCCAGATAGGGAAGGGAGGGGAGTCCCTCTATGGAAAGATACACTAATCTTGTCATTATCAAGAAGCCAAGTAGTTCCAATAAGAGCCAGGGTCATTCCAAAGATATCAGTCCAGCAAACCAGGCAGGAAAAGCTAAATGGAGAGAGAATCCGTGTTCCCCAGGTCACAGCACACTCATCTGAGTCCATAGTGAGGCAGGGCTCTGCAATGGAAAAAGAATGAGCTGGGCCCCAAACTGAACCAGAGGAGGAGGAGGAGATCAGGGTGTGGCATGTATGGAAATTGCATTGTTTTCAGGGATACCACATGGCTTCCTGCTACAAAAGCCCATACTCAACCCCAGTATTTTCCCAATGAGGTCAGTAGGGCCTCAAATGATGCAATATCCAGGGCAACGGGGAAACTGCAGGCATCAGCAGAGGGCGCCACATTTCCTATGATGACTTGAGTGGAGGGAGGGGTGGGAAAGACCTCTTGGCTAGAGTCATTAAAGGAGGTGAAGTGACTGTACAATAGGAACAGACCCATTTAGTGTTTCTTTGGTATCCATGAAATCCTAAAAGCCCTCTAGAAAGGCTGCCCATAGATCATTTATGAAGGGTGCATGGAAGTCTATGGACAAGAATGGCCCAGGAGAAAGTATGGATGAGACGAGATATGTAACAGTTGAAAGAGTAGCAACACCTATGAAATCAAGAGGCCATTAATGCATTATATAGCCTGCCTCTGCCACTCACGTTCAGATTATTGGCGGTGACATCATCTCTTTAAATTTACATATAATAACCCCCACCAATGTATCCCTATTCCAGACCAGACTAGATGACACATGAATTCAGAGCAAAAGGCATTTAACAAAATAGAGGAGCAAGGTCAATACTAAGCAACTGAATCTCAGAATAAACATTCTCTGTACCTGCCATGCCCCCTGCCTACAGGAGAACTCTAGTCAACTCCCCAGTGAATCCCTCTGTCTCCCCAGCTTAGGAGGAAGAGAACATGGACAGATCACTTAAAGCACTAGAGTCAAAGATTAGAGTCCAAAGCTGTTTTGTTTAATCATTCTCTTTCAATCATGATATGGCAGTCTAGAAAGCTATGACTTCCCTAAGAGTGGCAGCCTAGAGAGTAGTGACTTATGGGGCTTCCAGATGCCATTTCCAGTTCTGGGCTGCCACCTCTGCTGCTCCTGGTCTTCCTGAGACACTCTCAGGGGCTTCTTTTCTATCCTTTTAAACCTACTGTATTGGACTGCTCCTTGAATGGAACTTAGTGATGCTACCATGTTAGATTTGCACACAGCTTTTTGGAAAATTGAGTCCAGGGAATTTGCCCCAGTGAGTGAGGCTTCCTTGGCTCACAAATTTTGTATGAATGAAGCCAGTTCACACATATAACCTCGATACAAATCAGGAACAAAATGGTCCTCTTTGAAATTCTTACCTGACATCTCTAACCTTGGGCAATAGACTTCATCTATCTGAGCCCCATTTTTCTAATTCCTAAAGTGGGGCTGATAATCCTTGTCCTATTTCTCATACAGGATGCTTTTGAGGAAAGAGCTTTGCAGCTCATGTAAGGTCTAAAAATGGGTGCTAGTGTTATAAATGTTAGGGCCCCTGTAACAACAAAAATACTACTACTACTACTACTAGTAATACTACTATCACTACCACCACCACTACCACCACTACTACTGCTACTATACTGTAGTGCTTTAAGGTTTGCAAAGTACTTTACATGTTATCTCATCTGATCCCATTTGAAGTAGGTGATATTATTATTCCCATTTTTTCAGATGAGAAAATTGAGGTTGGGAAGTCACTTGCCCAGGATCATGAAGCTAGTAAGTATCTGAGACAGGAAATGAATTCAGGTCTTCTTGACTCCAAGTCTGCTGTTCTCTCCACTCCACTTTGAGGTGAAGCCCAATGGGGCTAGATAAAACCTGTATTATATGGTTAGGAAGCTGGAGGGCCCTGCAGCAGCCTTACACTGCCATCCAGTCAAAATGACCTTCTTCCTGCTCCTCACAGAGAACATACCATTTCCCATCTCCACACCTTTGAACTGACCTTTCCCCATGCTTGGAATGCCCTCCCTTCTTACCTGAATCTCTCTCTTCTTTCAAGATGAAGCTTAAGCACTACCTTTTGAGTGAAACCTTTCCAGATCCTGTCAACAGCAGTCTCCTCCCTCCCAAATTAACTAGTATTTAACCAGTCTGTGTATTATGTCTAACACCCTCAGAATAATTAGCTTGTTTTAAGGGGGGGGGAGGGGTGTTCCTTCTTCAAGAGTTCGTTTTAGATGAAAAGTTCTGAGTTTAGTTACAGTTACTCTGAACCCATAGTTAGGAAAATTCCCAATATCCAGGCAAAGGTTGGGTTCTCTGCCTACCCTTATATTTACATCTCCCTCTAGTTAGCCCTTGGTCTCTCAGTAGCTGAGTTAAAACTCAGCTTACTGGAAACAGTTAAGAAATGGAACATCAGATTCTATTAAAGTTTCTGTGGCTGGAAATGCATTGATTGGGAGGAGAACTTGGGGATGCACAGATCTTTTCTTAGGGCTTCCCTCAGCCTGGGTCCCCCTCTATAGAGCCAGTGACTCTCCTTGGTATCCACCTTCTCTGCCACAACTCATTTCCCCTTTGCTCCCTGCATACTTTCTTTTGGAATCTACACACTCAGTATCTCCCCTTTGTCTCTTCTTCTCTCCCTCCCTACTCTGAGATAACTTCTCCCTTTTATACAAATTACTTAGGGGGTGACCCAGTCTCCCACGCAGGGGCTGTGATTGACTCAAGGAGGTGTACAGGTCCTGCTCATATCCAGTTCTGACTGAGCCAATCCAAAAGTGTTCTCACCCACTCAAAGCATCAGAGCCAAATGGAGTGGTTACCACCCCAGCCTTAGTGGTGTTTGTTTATTAACTTTCTGTTTATGCTTTATATAGCATATGATATGTCCTTGCTGACTCTTATTAGGATGTCAATTCCTTTTGAGTATAGGGATTGCTGTACCCTGCCTTGTACACCTAGGTGAATGCTTGCTAATGGACTGATTGGTTGACTCAGATTGGCATCCCAATTGGCCTTCTCTGGCCCTGGAAAGGGGATCTTTAGCCATTCACCATTAGTATCTTCCTGACTCCAAAAGTCTTAGATGATCTCAGAGGAACTTCATTCATAGGTCCTTCTCATTTGGAGGGCACTGCTGGGCATTTCCCAGATCCAGTGGCTTATTGTGCCCCACAGACTCAGTCAGTCCCAGAGAAGCTGGGACAGGAGCCTGGGCCATGCAGAAGAGAAAAGGGACTGGAGTGAGTGGACACAGGGCCCTGGTCTTGTGGTCTTCAAAAGCAATGGCATGGAGAAGCCCCAGACAAAAGGAGAAACAGTGGGGAAGAGGAAAAAGCCTCTGAGATTCACAGACCTGAACTTGAATTTGCCTCTGTGGCTAGATTGCCTGGGGGAGTCTGAGCTCCTTTAACACCCCCAGGCTTCAGTTTCTTCCTCTTTAAAATGAAGGGTTTGAACTAGATGCCCAATGAGGTTCCTTCCAGCTCTAGACCAAAATCAATGGTATGATGTGTGTTTCTATCTGGTAAATCTTACAAATAAACTGCATTTAAAATGGCACGGTTATTCATCAGATCCTTCTGGCTAATTTGGGGAGAGTCCAGAGAGCATGAAGGTAATGTAGCAGAACCCAGAGGGCACATCCCAACCATCTCTGAAGGTGAGCAAGTCACTGGGGGAAGGGTGGGGGAGAGTAGGAAGAGAGAGGGAAAGGCTACAATTGCTTAACTTTTCACAGAAAGCCCAGACAATAGGCCAGGCCAGTAAAGAGCAGTTTATCCCTATGGAATTACAGGAAGATGCTGTTATTTATTCTCTGGACTTAAGTTGCACATTTTTTAACTTTCAAAGGACTGCCTGGTCAACAGCAATATCATACTATGGTACAAGTAGATAAATGAAGTCAGAAGGAAGGAAAAGAAGGGGAGGGAAGAAGAGGAAGGGAGAGAGAGAGGAGGAAAAGAGAAAAAGAGGGGGGAAGAGAAAGAGAGAGGAAAGGAGGGGAAGGGAAAGGGGGAAGGGAGCAAGTGAGAGGCAGCTCCCAAATTACCAGCCTTGTGACCCAGGACTTGGCACTCTGGGAGCTGAATTTGCTCCACGCCCAGGCCAAATATAATTCCCTAGCATGGAGGGGAGCCAGAACACCAGAGCTAACAGTCCCTACCTTTGCCAAAAGTGCCTGGGGCTGCTTAGGGACAAGCAGTGAGAACCTCACTTTTATCTCTCAACCCAAGGCAAGGAGGTAACCTCTTTTCAGGGCTGTGACTGGTCATCAAGCTAGTGCACTCATTCAATCCTGTCTCAGAGGAAGCTCCTTCCCAACCCCACAAAAAGGAGAAAAGTTTGGTCACAAATATACCTTGTCAAGCAAAACAAATTCCAGCATTAACCCTGTCCAAAAATGTATGTCTTATTCTGCCCCTTGAGTCTACCACCTTTGGGGGGGGGTAGCCTGTTTCATTGGTCCTCTGGAATCATCACTGGTCACTGCACTGATCAGAATTCCTAAAGTCTTTCCAAGGCTTTGATTGTTGTCATCATTATATAAATTGTTCTCCTTCTGCTCACTCCACTTTGCATCAGTTCATACAAGTCTTCCCTGTTTTTCTAAAACCATCCCCTTCAGAGTGGCTAGGTGGCACAATGAATAGAGCATTGGCCCTGGAGACAGGAGGACCAGAGTTCAAATCTGGCCTCAGAAACTTAACACTTACTAGCCATGTGACCTTGGGCAAGTCACTTAACCCCAATTGCCCCTCCAAACAGAAAAAAAAAAATTTAAAAAGCCATCCCCTTCATCATTTCTTATAGAACAAAAGTATCCTATGACATCCATGAACAATATTTCCCCAATTGATACCATTCCTTTTGTGTTCTCCAGAGGTCTCCTAGACCAGGACTTGGGGTCAGAAGGAGGAGGTAGAAAGGGGAATACATATTTATTAAACATCTCTTATGTGCCAGGGACTGTGTTAAATGCTTTACAATTATTTTACTTGATGCTCACAACAATCTTAGGAAGTAGATGCTATTACTATCACCCCTATTTTACGGATGCTGAAATTGAGGCAGACAAAGGTTAAATTACTTGTCCAAGATCACATAGCTAGTGTCTAATGGCAGGATTTGAATTCAGGTCTTCTTGACTGCAGGCCCAGCCCTTTACCTAACGGAAAGAGCCTTTCTAGAAGGGAGGCAATCGTGGAACATCGCTCCCGAAGGGCTTTTCCGTTAGCCAAAGTATCAGCCCAAGTGCCTTCTGCTCTCTGGGTCAAAGGAAAGAGGGTCGAAGAGAGAGCATTTAGGCCAAGTCCCGCCCCCTCACTTTAAGAAGGAGGCACCTGAGACGGGGGGGGGGGGGGGGGGGGGGGGGGGGGGGGGAAGAGGGAACTTGTCCAAGGTCACCTGGGGACCCGGAGGAAGAGCTAAGGTTTGAACCGGAGCCTTCCAGCTTGTCCAACTTTGGAAGGGCTCATCTGTCAGGGAGAGCCTTTGTTTAATAGGGTGGGCATGGGGGAGCCAGAAAAGAGACGAGTGGGTCCAAGGGCCAGCAGCCGCCTGCAGGGTCTTCCCCTTTGCTTGCTTTTCTCTTTCTCCCTCATTTTTCCGGAGTGAACAGGGACGTAGCTGGGAGAAAACAACCCCACTGGCTTGGCGGGTCAGCACGCCCTCTGCCTGGTGTGCAGCCCAAGCCTGGCTCCGGGGGCTGGCAGGGAGGCAAGCGGCCATCAGGGCAGGCTAGGACCTCTGCCAGGGATTCGGCCAGAGGCGACAGCCCGCTGCTCCCGTCCGGATCTCAGAGCCCTGCTACTTCGGTGGGTCGTTTCTCACCTCTCCCCTTCCTCGTCATCCTTGAGGTTCTCCCCACCCAAGTGGAAGTTCAGTGACTAATCTGCTCTGCAGGCAGAGGTGGGAGCAAAATGGGGGGCGGCTGCGCGCCCTCCCCCCCCCAACACTGCCCAGCAGCCCAGGGTAGGAGGGGCAGGAGGCGCGGCGGCCTCCAGGCCGGCGGCGGCGGCTGCCAACCCGAGCACAATGGGCTTTGTTACTCCTGGGGAAAGAGGAAATATAGTCGTTCTCGCCTCCTCGCACGGCATTGTCCTGGGGGCCCCAGTCACAGTTCCGGACACGGTACACATGCTATACGCGAGGGCCTTGCCCTGCTAGCCGTTATAATTGTGCCCCTGCCTCTGGGCCGCCCCGGATCCATTGAGACTGGGACACTTGGGCGTGCCTGGAGTATTAACTGGAGTCACTGGGGGAGGGAGGGGGGGATCAATGGTCCAAGGTATCCCTGCCAGAGGCTTAGCTCCCAAAGTCTACCCCCTCTGTTCCATTGAGCTAGGCCGGGCGGGACAGGGTCAGGCTTTCTGTCTCTGTCTGGTGTCTGTCTGTCTCTTTCCGTGTGTCTCTGTCTCTCTCTGTCTCTGTCCGTCTCTCTGTCTCTGTCTCTCT
>NW_027185852.1:29322345-29379172 GCF_028583685.1 Petaurus breviceps papuanus
TCTCTCTCTCTCTCTGTCTCTCTCTGTCTCTCTCTCTGTCTCTCTCTCTCTCTCTCTCTCTCTCTCTCTCTCTCTCTCTCCCTCTCTCTCTCTCTCTCTCTCTCTCTCTCTCTCTCTCTCTCTCTCTCTCTCTCTCTCTCTCTCTCTCTCTCTCTCTCTCTCTCTCTCTCTCTGTCTCTCTCTCTGTGTCTCTCTCCCCGTTCCAAGACTTTTTGGTTTCGGAAACCCGACGGGGGAGCCCAGAGCTGAGGAAAAGGGATAAGGGCTCTCGGTTCAGGCCACCCCTCCCTTCCCCAGCTAGTGGACAGCTCCAGTTGGGAAGCCTTTCGGATCTACTCGGGACTTCTGTCCAGAGCTGAGCTGCAAGCTTTGAGAGCTCAGGCCGCTTCTCATTCCGGGCCTCCTCCAGAAGGAAGGAGGGCTGGTCCTGGCAGTTCGAACACCTGGGTCCAGGAAGAGTCCCAGGGCACCAAGAGCAAGAGACCCTGTGGGCTGCTCTGTGTGTGTGCGGTGTATATATCATGTATGTACTCTTGGTGCTGGCTGTGCATGCACACGTGTAATATACACGTCGTGATGTGTGTACTCACCTGTGTGGAGTGTGTACGTGTGTCTGCATACATGCTCGTGTGTGTTGGGTGTACACCCGTGTACTGTACAGGGCGCAGTGTGCAGGTGCCTGCGAACGGAGGGAGCAGAGATGTCTGGACAGAACGCACCGGGGGTGGCATGGCGTGTGGATGTGTGTTCGTGCACACAGCTGGGGGGACACGTCTGGACAATGAAACTCGTACGGGCACCGTGTGTGGGTGCTCGGGAGCCCATATACAGGCTTGTGTCATGCGTGTGCAAGGCACAGCAGAAGGGTGCCTGGACAATGAACAATATGTCATCGTGGTGTCCTGCGGACGTGCACATGCGTGTGCCATGCGTGTGCAGCGCACAGGGATATACATGCACGTACATGTCTGTGTGCTGGGGCGGGGTGGGGGGCTGCCTCTCTTGCTCCCGCCCCTCAGCCTCTGTCTCCAGGCAGCACTAGCACGAGCTCTGCTCTTCCGCTAGCTCCGCCCCGCCCCGCCCGGCCCGGCCCGGCTCTCAGGCCGGCCCCGCCCCCTCTGCTGCTCGCTGTCTCCGGGCAGCAGGAGCCCCCAGCGCATCGGGCTGAGCCAGCCGAGCTGAGCCGCGCTCTCAGGGCCGGGCCACCTCCCCCGCCCCCTCCCGGGGCCCGCCCCTTCTGCCTTTGTCCCGCTTGGTAACTGGGATCCCGACCAATCAGCTGCACACCGGCCGGCGCCGGCCGCCTTCTGATTGGCCCACTGCCGGGCGCGCAGCCGCCTCGCGCGGCCTCTCCTGGAGCAAGGCAGACAAAAGACGCAGGCTCCCGGCTCCGGCAACCAGCCTCTACCAATCACGGCGCTCCGCTCTGCCCCCGCCCTCCCCCCGCGGCTCCCAGTCTCCCGGCCCCAGCGCCCGGCGCCTAGCCAGTTCTTGGGTTGTACCACCGCACTCCACTTCGGGGGGTTGAACCGCAGAAGGAATTGGCTGATAGGGGAGGCCGACCTGGAAAGTCCCTCCTTTGGAGGCAGTTTTCCCTACATATCCCTCTATTTGAACTTTGATGTGGCCTCCTAGAGGGGCTCCTGCAATTCAAGATAGGGACAGCCCGTGCTCCCCTCCCCCCTGTCCCCCCCAGCCGGTGCTGCATTGGTCTTTCCTAGGCGGGAGGCGGGGCCGGGCCGGGGGGGAGGGCGGGCGAGCTGTCCACTCCCCTCCCTCCCCTCCCTCCGCGCCGTTAAAATGAAACTCTAGTGGCCGGAGCCGGAGCCGGAGCTGGGACTGCAGCCGGGCCGGGGCCGAGATCGGGCGGCGAGCCCGGGGTGGCGTACGTGTGGGGAGCGGAGTAGCGCGGCCAGCCCCAGCGGGACAGCAATGTATACGCCGCCTTGGGGCATGGAGCGCGAGGACGCTGGCGAAGGCGAAGGCGAAGGCGAAGGCGGCGAGGGAGGCGAAGGCGAAGACTGGAGGGACGTGACCATGCCCTACTCCACTGAGCTCATCTTCTACATCGAGATGGACCCCCCAGGTGCGGGGGAGGGGGACCGTGCACGGGGGGGGAGGGCCGGGGGCTGCCGGCAGGGGGAGAGGGGACGTCGTCCTGCCCCGCCGAGCTCCTCGAATGCAGCGAGATGGACCCCCCAGGTGCTGGGGAGGGAGGGGAACGGGGGGGACCGCGGGAGGGGGAAAGGGGACGACGTCCTACCCCGCCGATCTCTTCTAAGAAATCGAGAGGGAACCCCCCCCCCCGCCAGTGCCGAAGGGAGGAGGGAGGGGGACGGGGTACTGTTGGGGGGGAGAGGGGGAGGGGGGCGGCAGGGGGGAGGACAAGGTCCTGCTCCGTCGGGCTCATCCAATACAGCGAAGTGAACCCCCCCCTCAGGTGAGGGATGGGGGATGGGGACCAGCTGGAGGGGGAGGGGACAGTGTCCTACTCCGCTGAGCTCATCTTCGACATCGAGATGGACCCCCCCTCCCTCTTCTCAGGTGCGGGGAGGGGGGGCGAGGACGACGATGTCTTGCTCTGTCCAGCTCATCTTCTAGGTCGAGATGGACCTCCCTCCCCCAGGTGCGGGGAGGGGGCTGCTGGAGGGAGGAACTGGCTGGAAGGGGAGGGGAGGAGGGTGCAGTGCTCCGCTGAGCTCATCTTCTACATCAAGAGGGACCCCCCCCCAGGTGCAGGGAGCGGGGGAGAAATCGGGACCCGGACGAAGGCTGGGGGGGGGGGCAGCGAAGCACAATCTGCTCTTCTAGACTGAGATGAACACCCCCCCCAAGTTCGGGGAGGGGGCCGCTGGAGGGGGGGGCTGACTGGAAGGGGAGGGGAGAAGGATGCTGTGCTCCGATGAGCTCATCTACTCCGAGACGGACCCCCCCCCCAGGTGCAGGGGGAGCGGGCTGCAGAGGGGGAGGGGGAAGGATACCCTGCTTCCCTGAGCTCATCTTTTACGTTGAGATGGACGGGGCAGGGAGGGGGGGCGGGATATCGGGCTGCAGGGGGGAGGGGGACTAGCTGCGGGGAGGCGGGGAGGATGCCCTGCTGCTCCTAAGAGTTCGTTCAGTTCATCTTCTACGTGGAGATGGACACCCCCACTCCCAGGTGCAGGGACAAGGGAGGCGAGTGCCCTGCTACGATGAGCTCATCTTCTGCATCGAGATGCCCCCCCCTTCACTGTGCGGTGGGGAGGGGGCTCGGGCTATAGGATGCCCAGCTCCTCCGACCTCTTTTTCTGAATCGAGATGGACACCTCCCCTCCCCCAGGGGGCTGGGACAGAAGGAGAATGGTGTCGGGCTCTTTTAGATGCCCCTCCTCAGCTTCGGAGAGGGGGAAAGGGCTTGGGGGGGGCGATTCTCCGTGGAGGGGCTTGGGGACTGACTGGAGGGGGTGATGTCAGGCTCCTTGGAGCTTGTCTACTTAGAGATTGGTGTGGGATAGGGGCTACTCCGGGAGGACGATGCCCAGGTCGACCAAGCTCATTTCCTTCCTCGACATATACCCTCCAGGTCCAGGGATAAGACTGGGAACCACTTGGCGGGGGGGGGGGGTGAAACCCTACTCATCCGTCTCAAAATGGACCCTTCAGGTTCGAAGAGGGCGCTGGGGACTAGCAGGAAGGGAGGAGACGATGCCCTCCCTGCGCCGCCAGCCCGTGGGGCTTCCATTATCAGATAGAACCTCCCAGGGGGCCCGGGACAGACCGTCGGGAGGGAGGAAGGGGTGCCCCAGCTCCTTTGAGCTTACCCCCTCCGAACGGAGGTGGGCCGTTCAGGTGCACGACGCCGGCCCCTCCTTCCTTTCTTTCTCCAGCGTCCCCAGGGTCGGTAGTTAGAGAGCAGCCTGCCGCCCCGGCCGGGCTCCCAAAGTTTGAAGGGAGATCCTGGACTTCGGCTGTGCTGGGGGGACTCGGCAGGCTGGGCAGGGCATGGCAGAGTTGGGGTGAGGGGGTGGGCGCGGCCTCCCCCTCCCCCCCTTACTCCATTTGCCACCTCCTCTCCTGATTTTAGGTACCTGTCCCAAGCCCTAGGATTTGACAATCTCCCTGGGAGGGGAGGGGGGCCTGGGGCTGGGGTGGGGCTGAGGCGGGGCACGTCTTCGGGCCGGGGTGTGGCAACAGCCCCCCCTTCCTTTCTTTAGCTTTCTTAAGTGCTTGCTCGTACGTGCAGTTGGGCGCTGACTTCTTTCCTTTGTGGGGTGCAGGGAGAGTACGCTCTCGGCTGAGGCTGGAGATAGTGGAAGGGCTTTTCTTCGTGGCGGTCTCCTCCCTCTCCCGCCTCCCCTCCCCCTCTCCTCCCCCTCCGCCGTTCTCCCCAGGATCTGCCTGCCATCCCGGGTTCCCACTTCAGCCTGGGGCCCCACCTGACATTCATGCCACTTTGATTCTTCCGGAGGTCGGGAGAGGCACGGAGACCTTTGCAGCGGCCCGTGGCCAGCCCAGCCGGTCACCATGGGCACTTTGTAAAGCTTTGTCCCAGGCCCTGCCTTCCAGGTTCTCTTTCTTTATGGGTCTCTCCACTAGGAGGGGGACAGGAAAGGGAATCTGAAAAGTGGCCGGCGAAGGGGGATGGGGAAGGAGGGGGAGTTTCTTTTTCTTTTTCCAGCTTATCCACGGGACAGTCATCTATCTGTGTCGATGGGACTTGATTCTTTCGATTTTGGACAAGTTGGGGGGTCCTTCTGATTCCCTGTTTTTGTTCCCCATGAATTGTGTGTGTGTGTGTGTGTGTGTGTGTGGTTTAATGTGCTGAGGCTAAACCTGCAGGATATAGGAACTTCATTGACTCTGATATTGTAGCAGACCAGGTGCCCTTGTGCGGTTTTCTCCGGAGGTCTGAAAGAGGTGTAGGTGTCCAAGGGATGGAAGCGCCCCCAAAGCCTTTCTCCTGGCCTTGCTGTCCATCGGTGATACATGAGAATTGTGCTAGCTTTGTTTGTTTGATTAGTTGTCTGCCTAGTCCGAAAATGGGTCAGTCTCTAATTCATATTTCAGAACCATATAAATACCTCCTGGCTTTAAATTAATCTTCCTTTTTTATTCCTGTCGGGCATTTTGCTTTTTCTCTTGCTTGAGTCCTAGAATTCTCCTTTATTAAATCTTCAGTCGTGGATTGATGGCAGGGACAGTTCAGGAATGTTTAGTCAGGTTTGCAAGAGCTATTGGTCATTGTGGCTATTTTCCTTCTTTGTTTTCTCCCAACAGAAAAGACTCTCATCTCTTAAATGTATTTGTGGTTTATGGGACCAGAAATGAGCGTATCATTGGTGTGTGCCCCGGCTAATAAAGCAAGGTTAGGGACTCTCCAGCTTTACATTGCGTAAGCTGCATTGTTCCCTCTCTGTCCTTTATAGACTTAGCAAAGGAGGAGGCTGGGGGATGGGGGGGAGACAAAAAGTGCCCCCAGGAATTGAGGAATTGTTGAAAATAGGAGCCTAGTTACAGGGTCTGAGAAGGGTTGGAAGCCAGGTTGCTGAGATCAAGGTTATATGACTGGTGGAAATTTAGTGGCTACGGTTAGATAAAAATTTCATAGCTAGCTTGGTCATTGTCAGAGATTACAGTGTTAGTAATAATATCAGCAAGCATTCAGGTAAAGCTTTAAGGTTTGTAAAGCACTTAACAAATGTTATTTATCTCATTTGATCTTCACAAAAATCCTTGGAGCTAGGTACTATTATGATCCCCATTTTACAGATAAGGAAACTGAGGCAGGCAGAAGTTAATCGACTTGCCCAGGGTCACACAGTAAGTGTCTGAGACAGGATTTGACCTCAGGTCTTCCAGAGCTCCATCTACTGTACCACAGAAAAAGTGGCTGCTGCTACATTGAAAAGAGCTGGATTTGAGTCAGACCTTGGTTCAAATCCTGCCCACCTCTAATACTTGTTAGCTTTGTGATCCTAGGGAAGCCACGGAGCCTCTCATAGCCAGGGTACCTGGCAGGGCTTCCTCTTGAAGGGGGCAGAGAGAGCCCAGCTTATCTACAGCTCTTTCCAGGCCTGTCTCATCTGCATACACTTTCCTGCTTCAGGTGAGGTAAGCTTTACTCCTAAGCTGAGCCAGATAGTTTAGGAGGAGACTTGACTGATTCTGCCCCAAAGGGAAGTAACTTGTCTAAGGTCACCACATTAGCCTAGACCCAGGATTCCGCCTAGTTCTGTGCTTTCATCACCCCAGGCTATTTATGGCTGTGCATCCTGAGGCTCCCTATCTGGTGATGACTGCATCGGGCTCTTTGTCAGTGATCTGCATGCATTTGCAGAAGGCCTTGTAATTCTCATGATTCTCAGATCTCCTTGTCCAGCTCTAAGCTTTCTGCTGACATCCAGTCTCCCATCTCCAAATGCCTATTAGACATCTTAAATGGGATGTCCAGTAGACTTCTTAACCTCAACTTCACCAAAACTGAACTCATTGTCTTTCCCCCAAGCCCTCCCCACTTCCAAACTTTCCCTTATTGTTGAGGGCAACACCATCCTTCCAGCCACCTCATATTCCATCTGTTGTCGAGGCCTGTCGACTTCACCCTTCCAGCATCTCTCCTCTGACGTTGCCACCCCCTGGTACAAGGTTTCATCACCTCAGCCTGGACCATCACAATGGCTGCTGGGGCATCTGCCTGCCCCAAGTCTCTCCCCACTACAGACCATCCTCCATTCAACCACGAAGGAATTTTCCTCAAACACAGATCTAATTATGTCACACACACATATACACACATACACACACAGGGCTGCCTATCACCTCCAGGATAAATGATAAAATCCTCTATTTGGTGTTGTTCCAAGGCTTTCAAAACCTACCCCCCCCACACACACACACATTTTTCAGTCCAACCCTTACACCCCCGAAGCACCCCCCCAAAACACAAACACACACACACCCCTGTAGGAGATGGGGCTGTAGGGGGCACTTGAAGGCAGTGAGGGAAGTGGCAGCCAGGTGGAGTTGAAAAAAGAGACCTAATGGATTCTCTGCCTGGGTGGTAAAGAATTGTTCTTGTCAGGGGCTCCTGAGCTAGGGATGCAGACACATCTTCTGTAGGAAGCCTTTCTCAACTCTTAATTCCGGGGCTTTCCCTCTGTTGATTGTTTGCCGTGTATCCTGTCTATATCCTCTTTGTACACAGTTGCTGGCATTTGTTTTCCCTTATTCCATTGTGAGCTCCTCCAGAGCTGGGACTTGTCTTTTTTTCTTTCTTTTTTTTTGGAGAGCAATTGGGGTTAAGTGACTTGCCCAAGGTCACATGGCTAGTAAGTGTGTCAAGTGTCTGAGGCCGGGTTTGAACTCAGGCCCTCCTGACTCCAGGGAGGGTGCTCTATTCACTGCACCACCTAGCCACCCAGCTAGGACTGTCTTTTGCCTCATATCTTCAATGCCTAGCACACAGTAGGTGGTTAATAAATGCTTGCTGACTGACTAACAGACCCTATCTCCTTTCTTGGCTCCCACTCCCTACTACTTGTCAGCTGTGGGATCTCAAACAGATCCTTTCATATTTCTGGACCTTCATTTCTTTCTCTGTCGATTGAGGGAGTTGGGTGAGCTAACCTTTGGGCCAGTCCCTTGCAGCTCTAAAGGCTGTGACCTGGACCTCCCGAATGCCAGCTGGGTTGGGGGCTGTTGGGCATGGGTGGTGGGCAGACTTGATTGCTTAGTGTGAGTCAGTGGCAGAGTATGGCAGCCCAGAAACCGGTGTGATTATTTTTCAAGGCTGCCTCATTCAAAAGAGGTCTCATATCCAGAACCTGGGCAGTGAAAGTCCCAAGCTGCTCCTTCCAGGTCGGAATGGATCTGGAGCATGACATTTGAGGAAGGACATTGACAAGTGACCTTAAGAGCCCAGGCCCTGGAGGCCTCAGCTGAAGGCACTGGGATGTGTGGGACTGGGTCAGAGGAGGACAGGAGGGCTGGCCCCCTGTGCTTGGAGGAAACCATCCCCAGTAGTACGGCTCATTTGGGGAGGCAGTGATGGGAGGCCAGCTGGGCCAGCCTCGGTGAGGGCCTTTCCGCAGAATGGGAGCTCCTTCTGGGCCAGGCCTGGGTCCGGGTCTGCCTTTCTTGATGGCCTCAGCCCCAATTGCTCTTTATTTCGTCTGCTAACTAAATCTCAGAATTTTATCAGGTACTTTTACTGTGTGACAGCACACCGGTGTAATGGCTTAGTAGCAGCATTGTATTACTTACTGGTAGAGCTGGGATCCTGAAAACTTGCATTCAAAGGATTCCCACAGAAATCCTAGTAGAAAGCAAAGATGAGGAGGCAGGTCAATCCAGGGGCTAGGGGCAGCCCTGGGGCTCCTGCTTGGCTCTGGGCCTGTTATACTGTTAATCAACGAATAGGACAAAAGCACAGTCTGGAAGGATCTGAGGCTGGATTTGAATGCAGGTTTTCAGGATCCCTGATATACCCTGGACAAGTTACTTCCCCCTGCCTGGCTCGGTTTCCTCAACAGTGAAATGAGGATAATAATAACACTGACCTCCTGCAGTCATTGTGAGGGTTAGAGCAAATGAAATAATATTTTTAAGCACGTGCCTGACGCATAGTAGGTGCATAGTGGGTGCTTATTAATTACTTAATTCCGTGGGTCCATGACCATGTTTATTTTGAAAGTAAGGTATATGGAGCGGCCAGGTAGCACAGAGAGTAAGAGCACCGGCTCCAATGTTGGGATGACCTGGGGATCGAATCTGGGCTCAAACACTTAGCACCCACCCAGAAACACCTGGCTGTGTAACCTTGAGCAAGTTACTTAACTCCAATTGCTTAAGGGCAGCCAGGTGGCTCAGCGAGTAAGAGCACCAGCTCCAGTGTCAGGATGACCTGGGGATCAAATCTGGGCTCAGATACTTAGCACCACACCCAGAAATAACTGGTGGTGTAACCTTGAGCAAGTTACTTAACCCCCGATTGCTTTTAAAAAAAAAAAGGTGTATGTGTGTGTACATGTATGCGCCTGTACATACATATATATGCCGTGCATTATGGTTCTAGAATGCCTGTATCTCTGCGTGGTGACATCTTAGTTTACAAAGTACTTTCCTCAGAACAGCCCTGTGATGAATGCTGCAAATACTGTCATCGTTTTTAATCAAATGAGGTAACACAGTGTTTTAGGAACCTTGACCCACGAAAGAAATGCTAGCTATTGTTTTCTAGATGAGGAAATTGAGGCCAGAAAGGATGGCTGGTGAGGGGCGGAGCCAGAGCAGACCCCAGGGGCCTGGCCCTAATTTGGGGCTCTGTCCCTGCTGAAGCCCTTCCAAACAACATGGCACCTGATATCTGGGATCTTAGATTGTTCCTCTTGGACTTCAGAGGGCATTTACCTGACTTAAGCTGGCCCTCAAGGGGCTAGACCAGCCAGAGAGAAGGGTTTCCTTCCCAGCACCTCTAAAGCCACACAAAGGGCTATTGGGGAGCATTGACCCAGCTGTCCTAGAGCCCTCCATCAGCAGGGGCCCACATGGTGCGAGAGGGTGGGCAGGCTGCATAGAGAGCCCCACGGAGCCCAGACCCTGCTATCTGCCAAGTCTCCCATTGAAGAGCTGAGGCCCCCTGTGACCAGGGGTCAGCCAACGGCCCTTGCGGCGGGGCCGGTGTAGCTTTTCTCCTCTGTTCAAGGGAAGGATCGTTTTTGTGTGAAATAGGGGGAGGCTTCTCCATGAGACTGAAGACTGTGAGGAGGTAAGGTTGAATTCTGGGGCAGCAGCAGGTATCACAATATGTCTTCCATACAGAGCTTCCTCTAGTAAGGGAAGGTGAACAGCCATTGTCCTCAGAAGCTGCCAGGCCATGGGCTGGGGAACCAAGGTGGTCCAGGCTGGTGCTCAGAGGTCTTTCTGCTAAATGTCACCCTAGGCCTGGTCCTTACCCCTCCATGGCCAGAAGGAGCCCTCTGAAAGTGGCAAGCTAAGTCCTCTTGGAACAAGCCAGATGGAAAAAGTCTGTCCAATAAAGTGAGTCAGGATTGTAGGTTCATGGGGAAGCTGTAACCCTACAGTAGTCTCTCCCTCCGGCTCATCCCTTTCCTTTGTCCCTTCTGTCCCAGCAGCCAGTGATCCAGCCAGTCTTCATGGCCGCTGACTGGCCAGCCTGCCCAGGGTCATTGGAGCTCCCAAAGTCTCTGGTCCTCTGCTGGCCATTTTCTCCTTTATCATTCCACCACAGCTCCTAGCCACCTCCCACCTAATGCTGGAAGAAAGAAGCCTTTTGTCTGTTGTTCTGCATTTCTCACCGTTGGAGACCTTCAGAGATGGCCGGGCCTCAAAGCCCAGGTGCCAGGCAGCCATCTATCCAGCTTTCTTGAGGGACATCAGCAGAGGCTATCTCTGCCTCTGCCTCCACAGGCAGCCCAGCCGTTTGGGGACGGCTCTAATTTCTTTGAAGTTTTCCTTCATCCACCCTAAATCTGCTTCTTTGCAGTTTCTACCCATTATTCCTAGTTCTAAAGAATCCTGGGGCAAGCAAGTTGATTTCTTCTGGGTGACAGCCTTTAGACACCTGAAGATAGCTCTCATGGCACCCCAGATTTGTCTTCAGACTCAATTTTGTCCCCCCCTCACGCCTGACTCCACTTGTCTGTTCTCTGTCTTAAAGCTCTTAGCCGTCTCCTGATCATTCTCCAGATTGTCCTAAATGAGAGTGCCCAGGACTGAACCCCATGTCCAGATGTGGGCTGCCAGGGCCAGGGGGCCCCTGCATCTCAAGATCTCATGCTCATGCTCTTCAGACATCACATCACACTGACCTGCTGGACTGCCAGTCGCTGAAATCCTCTGATCTTTTTCAGACAACTTTCTATCAAGCCATATCTTCCCTACCTCACACTTGTGAATTCAGATTTTAACGCCAATATAAGGCTTTATCCCTATGAAATTTCATCTTCTTAGATTCTTCCCATGTCACACCTGGCAGGACTTTTTGTGTCCTGTCATCCATTGTATCAGTTATCCCTCCTAGCTTTGTCCTTTCCAGATTGTATAGGTCTGATGTCTCTGCTTTTGTCCTATTCATTGATTAACAGTATAACAGGCCCAGAGCCAAGCAGGAGCCCCAGGGCTGCCCCTAGCCCCTGGATTGACCTGCCTCCTCATCTTTGCTTTCTACTAGGATTTCTGTGGGAATCCTTTCCAGACTCTCTCCCCCCCAACTCTTCATTAATGCTTTCTCCCTCTTCCTCCAGTTATCTCTCTCTGTCTCTCTCTGTCTCTCTCTGTCTCTCTGTCTCTCTCTCTCTCTCTCTCTCTGTCTCTCTCTCTCTCTCTTTCTCTCTCTCTCTCTCTCACACGCACACACACACACACACACACCTGTTTATATATTGTAAGCTCCTTGAAGGCAGGCATTGTTTTTATTTGTTCTTTGTTCCCCACCAGTGCCTAGGAAGCTAGCTGTCTTACATAGACCCTTGATCTATGTGTGTTACTTTGGAGCACTCATAGACAAGTTGACCTTGAGAGTTAATGCTTAAGAAACCTTCCTCCCTGTGGTAGCTATCTAAAATTGAGGGGCAGCTACTGCCACCTCCTTAGGAGGGGATGGGCTCATGTTCACTGGAGGCCTTTCCAAAGGGAAACTGGAACATCTGGGATGCCATCAAGGTGAGACTTGGTCAGGTCCAGTTTGCACCATATGACTTTTGAGGCCCTTCAAGTTCTGATTTGGGCCCAGGGAGAGGAACAGGAGCTTTGTGCTATGACCAGAGAGGGTGGGCATTATGGAAAAGGGGCAGCCTGGGTCCAAAGGATGAGGACTACCACAGGCAGAGACGAAAGTGGGGAAAGAGTCAGAAAGGGCAAAAAGGAGCTTTGCAGGAGCTAGCGGCAATTCCAAGCATCAAAAACTTGGCATGTTTGAACGGTGGAAGGTTACGCTAGGTGGTAGGGTCAAAGTAGCCCTTGAATGCTCAGCCTCTGGGACCCTCAGTCCCAGCTGTTTGAATTCACTTCATTGGATTATCCTCTCCCATCTCCATGTTGGCTAGAGGGTGGCACCAGTGACCTAAGGTGTTTTATTAAAAATCAAGTCATCATCTAGATTTACAGGCTTCTCGTGATCCACCAGTTTAGGAACCTGTTGTCTGGCATGATCTGCCCTTGCAGATGCTGTGCTGGTTCTTGGTGGCCTCTGCTTTCTTTCATTTTTAAAGAAGCTTTATTAATGCCCTTTAAAAGCTATGCCAGTCATTTTCTGTCATGCTTCACTCTCCCTCAAAATAAAGAAAAACAGTTCCAAAAAACCCACTTCATAGCACCTCCATCTGATGGGCTCTGCTTAGAGTACAGGAGGGTGGTTTTAGTCCAGAACCAGACTTAGGCCTTACATTTAATCCAACATCAGCTGCCTTGTCCTCATTTATATTATTGTGATCATTAGATAGGTTCTTATGCTTTCATTGCTCTGTATTGCTTCTGTTGGAGAATTCCTCTCCCCAGAGGTCTGAGGATCCTCCGGGAGAGTAATTCCTCCTACCTTGGTCCATGTAACTGGAGGTCAGTAAATCCAGAGGCAAGCCAGAAGATAAAAATCTTAATTAGCATCAATGGATGGGTTTGGCAGGTGGATCACAACCTGCCAAACAAAGGGAGGGACACATACCGAGAGTTTTACATAGCCTTAGGGCTGACGTGGTAGGCAAAGGGAGCTTGTCAACTGAGGCTGCTCATCTTTCTTTCTTTCAGGGTTAAATGATTTGCCCAGGGTCACACAGCTAGTGTCTGAGGTCACATTTGAACTCAGGTCCTCCTGACTCCAGGGCTAGTGCTTTATCTACTGCACCACCTAGCCCATTTACTCCCTCATCCATTTTCTTAACTTGGACACCTTGAGTAGTAGGGACAGGGTGTCAGGTGATTTGGAGGAAAATGTGTTAACATTAGGCTTAGAACTTGGGGTCTCAGGAGCTGCAAAAATTAAATTTGTTCCTATGGGATAATGCATTTCTCTGCTGTTAGTCTTCTCACAATTTCCTGATGGGGCTGTGGAGGCCTCCTTCTAGACAGATTCAGTAGAGCTTCTCTTATTGAATAAAATACCAGCTGAGGGTCTGTCTCTATTTATACCAGCCCACAACTCTATTTCTTTGACCTCTAAGATTACTTCTTCTGGGGAGAAGTTTCCCCCAAAGTCACAGGAGGCCTCCTCTGCACTTCACACATGTCCCTGAACTCTCCATCTCTTGTTTCATGTGGCACCATAACATTTTCCAATTGGTGAGCACCCGTTTGTGGTCAGGTTTCTGCTACCACCAAGAGGGCTGCTGTAGATCCACCTTTGAGAGGGACCCTCTCTGTCTTCCCTCCTTGGATACATCACTTTCATTAACTTCCCACACAATTTCAGATTGCTTCCCACCCTTCACTGCACTTTAGGCTTGTGCCTGTCTTCCCATAGCCCCTCCAGCCTGTTTTTTGATCCTTTACCTTTTTTTTTCTTGGCTTGGAAGAGAAGCTTCAGCCTCATTTTCATTTGCATTTCTCTTCTCACTAACTTTGAGCACTTTTCCATATATTTGTTGATACTTTGCCTACCTTTTAAAAACCGTTCTTGTCTCCTTCCCCTACCCCATCTTTTGAGGAATGGCTTACATTCATTTTTGTGTCAATTTCCTTGATACTCTAAATGTCGGATGGTGAAAACTTTTGTCCCCACTCCACAACCTCTTTCATTGGGTTCTTTTCTAAATAATCCATTTCTTTTTTTATTCCTAGAATAGAAATCCACAATTCTGCCTTTATGGAAGGACAAGTAGACATCAAGCTCAATGACCTGGGGATTGCCAACTTTTCCTTTTTGGAACCTGCAGTACTTCTCCCCTGATTCCCTCCTTGTTGTTACTTTGAGATTTTTTAAAAAATTAATTATTAATTAAGTATTCTACCTTCCAAGTTAAAAAAAAGGAAAAAAATTCTTATAACAAAATATGCATAGTCAAGTGAGACCAATGCTCCTGTTGGCCACAGCCAAAAGTACCTGTCTTACTCTGCACTATGAGTCTATCACCTCTCTGAAAGGAGGTGAATAGCATCCTTCATCAGTGGTCCCATTATGATCATGGCATTGATCGGTCTTCCAAAGACTTCCCACATTGTTGTTGTCTTTGTACGTATTCTGTTCCTGTTCTGCTCACTTTCTTTCTTTCTTTCTTTACTTATTTATTTATTTGTTTATTTATTTTTGCAGGGGGCAGTTGGGGTTAAGTGACTTGCCCAAGGTCACACAGCTACTTTGTGTGTGTGTGTGTGTGTGTGTGTGTGTGTGTGTGTGTGTATGTGTATGTGTGTGTTAAGTGTCTAAGGTTGCATCTGAACCCAGGTCCTCCTGGCTTCAGGGCCGGTGCTCTATTCATTGCGCCACCTAGCCGCCCCTGTTCTGCTCACTTTAATCAGCATCAGTTCACAAAGGTCTTCCCATATTTCTCTGAAACCATCCCCTTAATTATTTCTCAGCATTACATCATGTTCATCTATACCATGAATTCATTCAGTCATTCCCCAATTCAAGGACACGTCCTCTTAATTCCCAGTTCTTCACTACCTCCAAAGAGCTTCCATAAATACTTTTGCACATGCAGGTCATTTTCCTCCTTGATTTCTGTCGGGGCTAGGCTTAAGAGTAGCATCTCTAGGTCAAAGGGTAGACACAGTTTGGTGACTTTGGGGGCAGAGTTACAAACTGGCTTTCCAGTTCACAGCTCCACCAACCATGCATTAGTGTGTCCATTTTCTCACAGACCCTCCAGCATTTTCATTTTCTTTTCTGACCTCTTTACCAATCTAATGGGTTCTGAGGTAGAACTTCAGAGTTGCTTTAGGTTGCATTTCCCTAATTATTAGTAATTTGGAACATTTTTTCCATGTATCTTTTGAAAGCTTGGATTTCTTTCCTTGAAAACTGACTCTTCATTCCCTTAGACCATTTTCCAAATGGGGAATGGCTCTTGTTTTTTATAAACTTTAATCATTTCTTTATATATCTTGCAAATGAGACCTTTAGCAGAGATACATGAAGATTTTTTTTTAAATCCAGTTAACTATTTCTTTTCTAATTTTAGCTACATTGTTTTTGTGTAAAAACCTTTTAATTTTGGGTAATCAAAATTAAATTTTTTAAAATCAAAATCCATTCTCCCTTATGTTGATCTTTTTCGTCCCTTGTTTGGTCATGAGCTCTTCCCTCATCCCCTAGATCTGACAGGGGATTTCTCATCTGTTCCTCTAGTGTGTGGATTAAGTGACCTTTTATGCTAAGTCATGTACCGCCCCCTCTCTTGTTTATCCTTACTTGAAGGACCTGTGATTTCATCTATGTGGATGCTTCCCCTGACACAGGTTGCCATCCCCTCAGTGATTTTGACTGTGGCTTCTCATAAAACCTTTTCTCACCTGCTGAAGAACCCTCTGGGCCTTTGAGCATTTTGGTTGGTCCTGGAGCTCTCGGTAGGCCAGGGCTGGACCTTCCAGGTGTTGTCTTTACAGATTGCTTAGAGGAGCAGAGGTGCAGGTCCCAATTAGTGTGAATAAGGAGTCCTCAGAGTGGCCTCAGTAGTTGAGTTCTTGTTATATCTCTCCATTGGGCTGGAACCAACTTTTATACCATATTTTATATAATTATAACTTAGAGTAGTCCATGTGACCCCTCCCGGGATTCCTTGCTCACACTAATGGGGAGAGCCCTGGCTTTGGCCTTGGCAGAGCTGGGATTGTATCCAAACTCTGTTCTCACCACCTGTATGATACCCATCTCTCTGGGCCTCAGTTTCCTCTCCAAAATCAATAGATGGCCTCGAATGCAGTTCCTTCTTTTCTTCCCCGACCCCCAGGTCCAAATCCATGACTGTGCTCTCTTTGGCTAATATTTCTTTATTTCTTAGGTTATGCTGGTCTCATTTGATTACCAATAGTCATGATCTTTGCTGGACTAAAGAGAGAATTTGTTCTCTCAGAGCAAGTAGGTCATGGAAAATATACATTTGAATCTCAAATATGTAGATATTGGCAAAATTCCCAGGCTTGTGACAGCGTGGAGTTGAGTCAGATTTTGCAGTGTAGACACGGCCAAATGTGACTCTCAGGGTAGTATGGTGGCTACTTGAGGGAGTATTGGTGAGACTAGCCCAGCATTGTTGGGCTTGGAGGGTCCTGAGCATTCCCAGAGAAGTCGACTTCAGGTGGCCCCTTGTAGCTCAGTTGTTGAGGGTACATTGGCAGGTTCATGGGCTGAGTGAGTCTGGTCTGCCGGCCCGTTTTGTCTGGGCCTCACTCTTATTGCCATTGTGTCCCGTGACCAGGCACTGGCATCCGTCGTTGGGCCTGCTGCCCTGCTAGCTGGTTCAGCTGTGCCCTCCTCAGCCTGCCCTGACCCTAACACGCTCCTCATGGGCAAGCTGCCCCCAGCCCAGCCCCACTGGCGGGGGTGGGCTTCCTAAGGGGGGGGTGCCAGGTTGCAGAGCACAGCACTAGGCCTGACAGAATGGGCCTCCTGCCCTTCAGACCTGGAGAGGGCTTCTAGCCTTTGGAGGGTACAAGGGTGATTGCTTACCTGAGCAGGGAGCTTCTCCAGGCAGCTGGGAGTTGACCTGGGCTTTGTCAGGGCTGCAGGCCTGCCCCACTGTTGTCTTAGGGGTTCTGTCACTCAGTGATTAAGCATTTAGTAAGCTCCCACAATGTGACCAGCCGTGTGCTGAATGCTGGGGATTCAAAGACAGGCAAAAGACAAACAGACAAATGGGGGAGACATGCAAACAATTATGTGCAAGCAAGCTATGTAGAAGAAATGGGACAGAAAAGCACCAGCATTAAGGGACACTGGGAATGACTTCCTACAGAAGGGGGGATTTCACCCCAGACTTGATGGAGAAAATAGGGAGCTTCAGGGCAGTTTTTTGAGTAGAAGGGTGATAGGGGTGCTTTTGGAATATCCTTTTGATCTACAGCTGAGTAGAGGGTAGACTGAGTCAGGGAGAACGCCCCCCCCCCAGCTGCTGGTACAGTAATGCAGCTGTGAGGTGAGGAGGGTCTGCACCAGGGTGGAAGGGCAGTGTCAGACAGGAGAAGGGAGTGTATGTAAGAGATGTTCTGAAGGTCAAACCCACAGGCCCTGGCAACAGATTTGGTGGGTGGGGAGAGTAAGAAGCTTGTGCCTTGTTGGTTGGGAGCTCTATGATAACCTCAGCAGCAATCGGGAAGTTAAGAAGAGAGGAGGGCTTGAGGGGAAAGGTAATGAACTCATCCGGGGGCATGGGGACTTTGTCTGTGGAATGTCCGGTCCCAAATGGGCGATAGGCAGTTGGAGATGCAAGACTGGAGGTCAGCAGAGAAGGTAGGGCAGGATAGGCAGATCTGATAATTAGCAAAGGGATGGTAATTGAATGCATGGGATTCAATCTGTGGAATCACCCAGTGATGCAATAAGAGGGAGGAGAGATCCTGTAAATTAAAAGGAAACAAACAAATTAATAAATTAAAGAATTAATTAAAAAAAAAAAGAGGGAGGAGAGAAGAGGACCCAGGACAGAGCCCTGAGGGACACCCACCATTAGACAGTGTGATCTGGAGGAGGCTCCAGGAAAGGAGACTGGGAAGGAGCAGTCAGAAAGGGGAGGAGAAAACAGGGAGAGAGAAGGGGTGTCCCGAAAACCTCGAGAGAGTAGAGACTCAGCAGTGTCAGAGGCTGCAGAGAGGTCAAGGAGGGGGACGGAGAGAAGGCCATTGCATGTAGCAACTAAGAGATCAGTCTCTTAATAGATACTTCATATAGAAAGAAGAATTTCTGGTTCTTTATGTTAAAATTTCTAAAAAAGCCTCGGCATCCCACATTTCTGTAAAAGAGGCTCTTTAAAACCTGGTGAAGCAGCAGCGTGGGTGTTTCTATCTGTCTTTCTCTCTTTATTCCAGCCACTGAATCTCCAAAATCTGGGTCACTGCTCAGAGAGGGCCATTGGGATCATTGTTGTGGTATATTTTGTTTTTGAGTAAAGGCTTCTCCTAGCATGTCGGGGTGTCCTGATCAGCTTCAGGTCAGATCACTGGGAGGCCCCTGGCTGGACGGACTGGTCCTTAGGGGCTCAGACAAAAGTCCTTGAGCTCCAAGACAGGTTCCCTTTTTCCTTGCAGGTAGAGTAGGGAAGGTCAGAAGAAGGAGTCCTATTGGAGAGAGAATGTCAGATTCTAGAGGGAAGCCTTTAGAGAAAGGGTTGGGGTCGAGAGGGGAAAGTCCTTCTGGACACTTGATGAAAAAGTCACCTTGTTGCTAATAGGTGTCTTTTTTGAGGAGAGGGTTGTCCCTGAGGGAAAATCCTCTTTCAAGACTTGTGACATGAAATGAATTAGAAAGCTGACCTTCTCCAAACAAAAGTTTTTGATAGCATCAGTGAATTTATAACCATACTATTTATAATATTAAATGTAGGAAATGGAAAGTGTGATTGGGGCTGTTGGGACAGATGAAGGGAGGAAGACTCTCCTTGCTTGAGGAGATGTTTCAGGAAAGGCCTCTTAGGAATCAAGTTCCCCCAACATTGGGTTCCTCCTTTGGAGCTCTGTGCAGGCTGACGGCCCTGCTGCTGACAGCTCAGCTACAAGAGGCAGGGAGATAGACTCCATGGGCCCCACAAGAAGACCTTTTCCTGAGGCCCAGAGTAGGAGGGCAATTCTTCCCAGCTCCTTGGTTGTCTTTGTTATCTGCTGTTGGAAAGTGTTTTTATCAAAGCCGGTTTTTTCTCTTGTAAGATCCTAATTTTCAGCGAGGGCCTGCTATTTCTCTGGAAAGAGCATGACGTCAAACACAGGAAAATGTCTCTGTTCTTCACGCTTTTGATCTGGATGGTGATCACTCACTGCCTCTTTTCATTGAAAAGAATACTGAGATTGGAATAATTGCCAGAGAAGTCAGGGCAGCGGGGCCTGGGCCACAGGACAGCCTCGTTACACGTTGGCCTGATCAGACTCCCCAAGGGGGGCATGCCCTGTCCTCGGTGCTGGGCATCCACATAGCCCCTGCCCTGTCTTGAGGAGCATCCATCCTGCAAAAGGGCAGTGATATTTGTAAGGAGAAAGGTATGTGGGTGTGAGTGTGTGCGCACATGTGCGTACATGTGGCCACCTGCACACATGTGTGTACACGTGGCTGCCTGCGCACATGTGCGTGTGTGAGCATTGTGCGAGTGTAACATTGTAGTATATTGTGTATACTGCGTGTATATGTATGTTGCATATGCATGCGTGTATTGTGTGCCTGTGCACACGTGTGTGTGTCCACATGTATACATGCATATGAGGTGTAGAGGTGGGAAAGGGAAAATGAGAGTTTGGGGTGGAGGGGAATGCAGGGTTACTGGAGACATGGGAGATGGTACCTGAATTGAGATTTGAAGGAAGCCAGGGGTTCTGAGAGAGAGAAGGGGGGGGAGAAAGGGGGGAGAGAGAGAAAGCGCATTCCAGGTGTGGGACACAGTCTATGCAAAGGTGTGGAGAGAGGAGATGGAATGTGGCAAGTGAGGAAGAGCGAGTCCAGGGGGTCAGTGGTGCTGGAGTGTGGAGGGCAGGACACAGTTAAGTGTGGTCAGCCTGGCAAGATCAGCAGGAGCCAGACTGGGGGGTGGGGCACCTCCCAAGGCCAGCCAGAAAAATCTGTACACACTCCTAGAGACCAGAGCGAGCCTGGAGGAATGGCCTGGGATACTCTCATATCTCTCATGGAAAATTCAGTTTGTATTTTCTGTTACTCAAAGAACGAATTCTTTCTTACTGACACATAACTCATGATTCTCCATCACCGACTAATAAACTTAAAAAAAAAGATATTCTGATAAGTGCATTTCCATATAATGACTTCCTGTGTAATCCCATACATTTTCTTTTCTGTTTTTAACAGCCTCATTCTTAGGCTTTCCTGGATTAGCTGTTGGAGGGCCAGGGGACCCAAAACACAAAAGGGCTAATTAAGGCTTTGGACAGAGGAAATGCTGTGGCTCTGGTCCTAGGAAATGTTGACAAAGCACTTGCTGGCCTGGCCTGCTCTCCTTGTAGACAAGAGGAGGGGGAAAAAATGGTCCATCAGAACTAGCAAACATCAAAAAAGTCTGGCATTGTACTCAGTATTCCCCATCCATAGCTACCCACCTCAGAAGAGAAATGGGAGGAGGTGCCTTCTGGGGCCCAGCACAGTCATCGAGTTGTATGTGTGGCCCAGCTGTGGCTGCTGGTCTCTGGCCATTGTTTCCCAGGCCCTGCTCATTCCCCTTTGCAACAGCTCATGTCTGGCTTCCCATGTTGCTCTGGTCGCCATGTTTTTATTTCCATTAGATTCACAGCTTGTTTAGCCATTTCTCAGTTGATGGGCATCTCCCTTTGTTCCAGTCCTTTGCAACCACAAAAAGGGTGGCTATAAATATAAATACCTTTCTGTATGTATGTGGGGCCTCTTTTTGGTTATTGACCTCCTTGGGGCTTGTGCCCAGCCCTAGTAGAACCTCTGAGCCAAAGGGGATGGATGTTTTAGTCCCTTTCTTCACATAATCCCAGTTTGCTTTTTGGATTGGTTGGACCTCCTCACAGCTCTACCAACAATGTATTAATGTGCTTGTTTTTCCACTCCAATACTGACCTATGTACATTGGCCAAGGGACTTGAAATGAAACATGGCTGGCCTGGGGCCTAGTATAGTGGAAGAGAGGGGGAGGGGTCTTTATCTAAAGTATTGATAAAAATGCTAAACAGCACTGGGCCCAGCACAGATCCCTGGGGCTCCTCACTGGAGACCTTCTACCTGCCAAACTGATTTAGTAAACCATTAATAACTATTCTTTGGGAAATTTCCCTATCTCTCCATCTTTTCCATAAGAGGGGACTTTACCAAATGCTTTACTTCTTGGTTAGTGGATTTACTAAAATCTGTTAAATTTCGTCTACTGCATTCCCTTCATCTCCCAGTGAAGTAGCCTTTAAAAGGGGGAATAAGGAGAGTGTGGGCGACCTGCTCTCAGGAAAGCAATGCCTCGGCCACTCCTTTTGAATGAGGTGACAGGTCAGGGCCCTCTGTTCCTGGGGCTGAGTCTGATCAGATGAAGTCACTTAGGAAAAAGGCTCAGTCTTCCACCCCAGAGAGATGGATTTAATAAGTTCAGGATGGTAAAGTATAGGTTTCTGGAGACTTGTCTTAAAAGATTTGGACGTGGGAAGCCCACATGAGTTTGAAGTACAGCCCAGCTGTTCCCAAAGGCCAGGTGATCTTGGGCTGGGTTAAGAGAGGCTTGGAGAGCTGAGAGTCTTGCTGCCCTCTGATCCTGACTCACTGGAGGCCGGGGGTCAGTTCTGGGCCACAGCTTAGGGAGGTCATCTGTTAGCCAGAGGGCAACCAGGATGGGGAAGGGCCTCAAGTTCATGGTGTGAGGGAGGAGTGCTTGAAGGAACTGGGGAAAAGGGCTTCTCAGGGTTCTGTTTGGCCCCCCAGAGGCAACTACTGCAGCAGTGTCCTAGGGCCATCAGAGGCAGGGGAGGTGGGACAGGGAAGAGGACACTGGCTAGGGCAAAGGTAGGGAATCCAATTTGGATTCAGTCCAAGGACCACACTTGAGGACCTAGAGGGCCACACGTGGCCTCAAGACCACAGGTTCCCCATTCCTGTGGCTAGGTAGGGGCTCCCAGAACTCACTTCCCTGGAGATCTTCAGGCAGAGCCTGTATGGTGACATGTTGGGGCTGTAGGAGACAGGAGGAGATTCTGGGGGAGGAGACCCCAGAGTTTCTGATCCTCTGGTTGTGTGATTTTTAGATCTGGGCTCAGTCCCTACTCTTTGGCTCTTCCTAGCATTGCAGCCTTAGGGCGAGGCACCATCACTGCTCTGGGCCTTGGTTTCTTTATCTGTTAAATGGGGATAAGACTTTCCCTACTTAATTTATAGTTTGAATTCCCTACTTAATTTCCCTACTTGTTAATAAGGAAAGAAAGCCTTAAGGAAAGGATGATATAAATGTGAGAAGCAGCTGTGTTTGTCATTCCTAATCCTGCCCTTTTAGAGCTAAAAAAAAAATCATAGAAAACATGCCCATTCCTTTCTTTTACACAGGCTGAGAGCTGTGCAGAGACTCAGCTTGGGTCACAGTGCTAATGAGTAGCAGAGGAATGATCTGCCCAGACACAGTTGTCACCAGTGATTCCCCTGGGGCAGGGGCGGGGCTCAGCCTCCATTCTCTCACAGCCCTGGATGCTGCAGTGGCCTCCTGACCGGCCACTTTGTCCACCTTCACTCAGCTGCTCGAGTGACTTTCCTAAAGGACGAGTACACTTCCTTTATTCAGGGGTTCCAGTGACTTCTCTTGCTTCCCTGTATGGCCAGCCTTGCTTGGTGTTGGATACTCCCCCCCCCTCTACTCTGTGGTCCAGCCAAATCCGCCTTCCTCTATTTGTCACATACCGTAGGCTTCTCAGTCCTCCTTCTCCTCCCTTCTCACCTCAGCCTCCTAGTAACCCAGGGTCTTCCCCCATCTCCTCTGCCAGCTTCCTATCTCTCCTGTGAGAACATAAGAGGGCTCGTCTTTGCTTAGGACTGGGCCTGCTACTTGGGAAGAAGCCTCCATGAGATGCTTGTGGATTAATTGGTTGGTTGCTTGGTTGAGAGCATGAGTGGTGTACAGTGGGATTGCCCTATTGTGTGGCAGAGCAGAGGACTAGCCTCTGCTGCCTTCAGAGAAGCCTTGGTTCCCTGGGTGTCCTTAGGCAGGGCTGGCTTACCTGCCACTCCTTAGATGCCTTGGCTCTGTGGTCCGGCCTCTTAAGGGTGCTCTCAGGTAGAGCACTGGGGTGAAAGCAGAGAAGGCCTGGGGTCAAGTCCATTCTCTGATTCTTCACTCTCTGGGTCACCTTGGTTGGGCCAGTTACATCCCTACCCTAGGCTTCAGTTTCTGGCTTCAATGGCCACTGAAGTCCTTCCAGGTCCAGGTCTGGGCATGATGGCCCTGTGTGAAGCTATTTGCATGAGAGCAGTTCTGGGGGCTCCAGGCTGGCTGCACCAGTCTCTGGCCTAGGACAGTGGGACCTTTCAAGCCTCCATGGTAGGAGCAGGCTTAGGGTCCATGTTAGTTTGGGGGGTGACCCAGCAGCTTTTCCCTGATGTTGAGATGGAAGCTTTGATTCAGAACAAAGCAGAGTTATCTGACAACTGGTCAGAATGGAGTTTCCCAGAATCCCTGAGTTAGCAGGACCCCCGAGGTCAGCCTTACTTGAGCATGACTCCTGTTAACACCATTCCTAGCTAGCAACCAGCCTGGCCACCTTCCCAGGAGGCTCATTTGGTCTGTCTCTTTCTGGATAGCTCCAAGTGTTAGGAAGTATTTCTTTCTCCACTCTCTACTATTAATAAAATGGCTTGGGGCCAAGCACCGATCCTTGGGCTACTCCACTGGAGACCTCCTGTTACATTGACACCAGACTATTAATTACTCTTTGGGTCTGGATATTGAACGAATTCCAACTTACTTAACAGTCGTCTTATTTAGCACACATCTTTCGAATTGTCCAGCCCCAGTTGTCTCCTTTCCTAAAATCTAGGTAGACAGTATCTACACTAGACTAGAAAGGCTACTCAATTATAAGGAGGCTAGAAAGTCAGGGCCCTGACACACCTGTGGGACCTTGGGCCTCAGTTTCCTCTTCTGGAAAATGCAGAGATAAGAGGTCTTCTGGGGTCCTTCCTGGCTCAGCCATGATCTGAGACCTAAGTCAAAGTTGGAGCTGGAGGCCTTGAAGAGACATTCTGGAAACAGACTGTCACCTCTGCTCAGATGGCCTCATTTACTCCTTCTGAGAGTCAGTGCCCAAGAAGCTCACCTGTTCTGTTGGGTCTGCATCTTCTGGTGATACAGGCTGGTTATCCCCAGCATCAGGAATGTCAGCGTTGCGCTAGAGTGAACAAGGGGCAGGCAGGATGATTCAGATTCTGCTTCCAGGAGCCCATGGTATTTGAACGATGCTCACTCTTCCCTTCAGTCCCAGAATGAGCAGACCAGGAGGAAGGAGGGAACAGGTCTTTGCCGGATGTTATTGAGAGCCTGTCTAGGCTGCATTATGGGGGCTCAGTAAAAGGATTCCCCCAGCTCCATTTAGCGTCCTTGAAGGAACTTGGCAATTAAGGGAGTTAGGTGCCCTGCCTGGTGGCCTTCCAGAGAAGGGCTGGCGTAGGGAGTCTTGTGTTCAAATTCTACCTCTGACACAGATTAGATGAGTAACCATGGGCAAGTTCCTTTTCTGCTATCAGCCTGTTTCCTCATCTGTAAAGTGAGGTTACCAATGCCTGTTGTACCTGTATCTGGTAAGGATCAAGAGATAATGTCTATAAAGGAGCTCTGCAAGCTTGACAGGGCCCTCCTAGGGTCTGTTAGGCATGAGAGTCAAGGGGCTGCCCACACCATGGAACTTGGAGGTTGTGACAAAGTGCCCAGTGGCCACTGCTCCTGCCTCCAGGCCAGAGTTCAGGTTATTCTGAGGGAAACCTGGCAAGTCCAGGGTGGGGGTGGGATGAATAAAGGGCAGAATGGATCATTTTAAAGAAGAGATGTTGATTGACTCCCTTGTCAAAAATAGGGCTAGCCCAGCCTTAGAGTCTTTTAAAAATACCATTTTCATTGACTTTTGCTAATTATGTCATTTATTTACAAATATCTCTCCTCCACTCCTGAAAGCCATTCCTTTTAACAAAGTTAAAGGGAGGGGTGATGTTGGAATAGTTCATCCACGTCCTACTGGCCTCTGCTGTCTTCCACACCTATAGTCCCCCCATTCTCCAGAGAGGATACATTTTCTCAGCTCTTCCTGGGGCAGGGGAAAGGGGGCTCGGAGTTTCAACTTGGCTTTTAGGTTTGTATAACAATCAGTTTCAAGTATTTTATTCTTTCTGTTTATTCTTTGAATCAGCAGATGCTTACCAAGTGCCCACTAGTACTAGTGCTGGATCCAAGGGATACAAAGATCTGGTAATCCCTCCCCTCAAGGAACTTACATTCTGTTGGAGGGAATATACCCTAGGATAGATCATTTATTAGATTTATCAAAGTACCTGCAAGGTAGGTTTTCTTTTTTGTGAAAGCACTAGCAAGGGAAGAGTGGGGCAGGATAAAGAGGAAAGAGTCAGAAAAGGATTGACGAAGGTTTCACTTGAAGGATTTGAAGACCCAGGTGACAAGGACATGGATTCCAAAGCAACCTGGAGAAAGACACAGAAATGGGTGATAGAATATAATAAGAAGGTTGGTGGTGCTGGGCCCGGAGGGCATGAAGGGCAGTGATGTAGGAGCCAGGGTGTTGAGGGTTTTCGATGTTAGGTACTGGGGAGCCACTAGAGTTTAAGGGGTGGGGTTATCCCATGAGCCCTGCCCTTTGGCAGTTTTGGGGAAGGGAGAGCCAGGTTTGGGGTGATGAGAGACGGCTGTGGGAGTGAGGAAAGAGGAAGGGCCAGATGGGAGAGCTCCCTGGAGGTGGAAGCCAGATTTGGCCACTAACAGGTTTGGTGTTTGCCTAGTTCTATATTAGCTCAGCCAAGTTTTCCCCGGCTTTTTCCTCTTCGTTGTTGCTTCCATCCCCTTTGTTCCCTGTGATCCCCCCTCAATTGGCACTCACTCTGTTTCGGGTTCTGTGCCACCCCCAGAGGTACTGCTCTGAGCACATTGGGGCCAGTGGGCCTTTCTTGCCCTATTTGTGTGCCTTCGGGCCCTAGGTGGAAGCCACTGCATTTGGTCTGACCCAGAGGGGGCCCAGGACCTCCTGCCTCTCCCCTTGTGCCCATTGGATGTCTCCACCTCTCTAGTTTTCCTCTGTGGTCCTTTTTCTGAACTTGGACCAGTTCCTGTGCAGCTGTTCCAGCCTGATCCCTCTCGGGTCCTCGCTTCATCTGAGCCCCAAGCCTCCCCCAAACGCCTTCTCCCCACTCCTCATTCTTTTCCCCTCCATCAGGCTGTAAGTGCTTCTGTTCAAAGGATCCTTCTTGACCCCTGATTTTAAACTTTCATTTCCTCAAAATTCTATCCTGACCTCTGATTGCCTTTAATCAAATGTCAGCTCCCTATGATTTGGCTCAAGGCCTGCCCAGCTCACCTTTCTTCTGCTATTACCCTGCTTATTCTTGGCCTGAAATGACATCAGACTTGCTTTTTTTCCAGACTTATTAAATAGAGAACACATTTGGGTGCAGAAGGAGGGAAAGAGGGCTGAGGGGGTGGTCCCATGATACTCCAGGATTTTCTGGCACAGGCCAGTGTACTCTGTACCCTTTTTCTTGCTTGTAGCTTATGCACTCCCAACCCATGTCCCTGGAATCTGGGCTTGTACCAGCAACAGGTCAGCACTTGTGCCAGGAGATCCAAGCCAGAGGGCTGCTGGGAGGCTGAGCCAGTGCCAAGAAACCCCTCCAGTAAATTGGAATTTTCAGGAGAACCCGGGGCTCATGACTTAACCAGAAGGTCAAACACAGCTGCCGCCGATTGGCTCAACTACCAGGACCCTGAGCTGCAGGGAGCCAAAGGGCGAGGGCCTTACTACAAGGAGCTCAGAGGTGAAGAGCTTCGGCTTCCACCATCTTGGAACAGGATGAACCACTTGGCTCCTTTGGAGTATGAGTTTGGCCTGGTTAGGACAAAAACTGTTTTGTTTTTTTAAATTTTGTTTTATTATTGCCTATTTATGCTTATAAAATATGGCTATTTAGATACAGCTAAGTCCAAATTAATGCCATAATGCCTCCCTGGAAGTGGCCACATCTATTCAGATTTGCACTCTTTAAAGTTATAATTATGTAAAAATGTGGTCATCAGTTTGAGCCGATTGGAAATATACAGTGCTCTGATACTGTGATCACTTCAGGGGATTCTGCATTTACACTCAGGACCTCACTTTATGTCCCCTGGAAACCAACAGCTGTGACTGTCCTGCCTGCCAGAAGGAGGGAGCCATGTTTCATTGGCTTCTGGGGCCACAGGCCATCATTTACAGTCACTTAGTTATCTGGTGCCCCAGGTGCTCTCGAAGAACTCGGGGCACCTGACCTCC
Organism: Petaurus breviceps papuanus; assembly: GCF_028583685.1. Classification (NCBI taxonomy): domain Eukaryota; kingdom Metazoa; phylum Chordata; class Mammalia; order Diprotodontia; family Petauridae; genus Petaurus; species Petaurus breviceps. The sequence continues at coordinate 29,349,442 of NW_027185852.1, forward strand.
ACTCTGATTGGAGTGACTGTCCATGGAAGCTGGTGCCTGCCCAGACATTTGTGCAGGGGGTGTTGTCGGTGATGATAACATTTTATAGAGGGCTTCAGGGCTTGGAAGTTAATCTCCTTTGATGTTCTGAATGGTCTGGTAAGGTGGGCACAACAGGGGTTTTATCTCCATTTGATGGGTGAGGAAATGGGCCCCTCGAGGGAAATGTCTTGCCCATAGTTATATCCAGTAGGAGAAGCCAGATGTGATCTCAGGTCTTCCAGAGCCTGTGCTCAGCTCCATAAACTGCCTGTCAGCACAGAAATCTGGGGGTTGAGGCCAGCGCTAATGAATGGGCCTTTCCCAGCCTAAGGGAGGCAGGCACCTTCACTTCCATGATTCAGCATCACTGTCTGACAAGGCAAGAATCCCCTTGTCTTCCCTCCATTGTGCCCTCTGAGGGCCTCCCACCCCCCTGCTGATAACCAACTCCCTTTGATAACTTAGTGGCACCCTCCCTTTCCCAGCCCATATCTCCTTCCCTGAGCCCAGCAGGGCCTGCAGGAGTGGGCACATTGCCCACTCCTGTCTCTTTGCCAGTCTTGGTGTAGGGAGGCTCACTCCCTTTGACGATGGCCCCGTCTCCAGTTCAGGGGCTCTCTGGAGGCTGCCAGGCCTCAGTGGGAGAGCTGCAAGGGGCATCTGCGGTCATGCTGAGCAAGAGGCCCCTTAATGACATGCCTAACTGACTGTTAGCCAGCCTCTGTGCCCCTTCCTCTAGGATGCTGCACCCTGCAGAAGTCTGGCGTGCTTCCCTGAGGCCTTCCAGGCCTCTCAGACACCGCCTCCACCCCTAGCTTCCTGGCTTCCTCATCTTCTGACCATTCCCGCCTCCACGCCTGGGGAAAGGCACAGCTGTGGGCACTCAGCCCACTGGACATGCATCCGCTTGGTCAGGGCTAGGCTTATTCTGCATAGTGATTACTCAGAAACTCTTCTCTGGGCTCCCCCAGTCCTTCCTCTTCCCACTGAGCAGAGAGCCTCACTTCCTCTGGCTGAGAGAGGCAGGCTTCCCTGAACTCTGAGTCCTTCCCCATCCCTGCTCGAGTCTCTGAGGAAGAGGGGGTCCTACTCCTGTTCCCCTGCACCCCCTCTCTGCTTGGGTCCTTGATCCCCTTCCCTCTTCAGCTGACCTCAGATATTTTTCTTTCTTTCTTCCTTTCTTTTTCTTTCTCTCTCTTTCTTTCTTTCTCTCTCTCTTTTTTTCTTCCTTCCTTTCCTTCTTTCTGTCTTTTTCTTCCTTCTTTTACCTTCTACTGTCTACAAACACACTCCAGAGAGCCCCCAAGCTGGAGATGGGGCTACTGTGAAAGGGAGTGAGCCTCCCTACATCAAGGTTGACAAAGACAAAAAAGTCTTTAAACAAAGCAGAACCCAGATCCTTCACTGGGTCCAGCTGTCCTCAGGCCCACATGGAGGGAAGCCATGATGGTCTCCTTGCCCTCTGCCCTGGTCATGCATTGGTTGGAACAGCCCAATGAGTTCTGATAAATTGAGTAAGGTCTAGCATCCAGGATGGAGAAGAGCCTTGAGCTCCTGCCCCACAAGTATTAATGAAAAGGACTGAGACGTCTAGAGCCTACAGACTGAGAAAAAAGATTATGGGGGGCTGGCGCAGATAGAATTTAAGACCTGGCTTCAGGGATCTGAAAGTCTGTCCTGTGGAGGAGAATGAACTTTCTTCTCCTTGATGCCTTCTGGTGCTGAGTGGGGAGGCCAGGCTGAGTGACTGAGTGCGCTGTTCCAGGCTGGGACAGGCCACTTGTCACTGACATAGACGGGCTTCTTGTGGTGGGCTCTTGGAGCCTTGTTAGCTGGGAGATTCTGTGGTTCTTCTCTTTCTGCCTCCTTCTCTCCTGCCCCCTTCTCCACGCTTTCACCTCCTCTGCCAATCTGTGTCACCAGAGGCATGATCTCTGAACCAATGACAAGAAGAAATGTCCTCAGCCAATCTTGAAGGGCTCCTGCCGACCCAGGGAAGGCCTCGGGAAGGCTGCTTTCAGAAAGTAGGACTTAGCTGAGACTCCAAGGAAGCCAGGGAAGTTAAGAGGAGGCAATGAAGAGGGAGAGTGTTCCAAGCAGGAAGGTTGCTGGTACAAATGCCTGGAGCTAGGAGCAGAGCCAGGAGAGCACATTCATTGGACATCCAGCAGTTTGATGTCCTTTCCTGCTCAGCCATTTCCGGTCCTGTCGGGCTGGTACGTGGCCCTTGCTGCTGAGCCAGGCCTCCGGAGGAGCCTGGCCTCCTTACTCTGGTAGCCCAGCTGTGTCTCTGAGCTGCCTGTCCCTGTCTGCCTTGAAAGAGCACCTGGAGAGGCCTGGGTGACTGAAGCATCATGGAATTGAAAAGATTTTTCAAGCGCTAGTGTAAATTGCCAGTTGAGCCAGAGGGTTGAAATAGTTCCCCAGTATCGCAGGACTAGCACATATTTTTTTCACTCTGGGATTGATAAGAACAGACACCCAAAGCTTGTTCTTGATTATTTAAAGACCACTTATCCTTGGAGGGAAGAACTGGTTTCATCTTCACTGGGCTTTGGTTTATTTTTTCTTTGAACTCTGTCTTCTGTGGTGAAGCCTCACCATAAGCCCTGCTCTCTCCCCTCTCACATTACCTTCTGTGTTTTTGTAAAAAGACAGTGTGACAGAGTAGAGAGGGTCCGGTCCAGAGTCAGGGGTAAACTGGTCCGATCTCCCTGTCCTGGGCTTCTGTCTCCTCCCCAGTAAAACAAAGGGGCCGAGCTCTCCCCCAGCAGCATGCCAGCTCCTGCGAGAAGGCCTTGCTTGCTTCTCTTTGCTCCTTGTAGTCTCCCTGCCATTTCCTTGGCCCCCTCATGCACATAGATATGTAATAACATTGAATGGAACACCTGAGCGCCTCTGGTCTAAATTTTTTATCTGATCAGAAAATGTTTATCTGGAGGAGACGGGGGTTTAGAATCAGAAGCTCTGGGTCTGAATCCAGAGGCTAGTGAGTATACCAAGTTGGGAGGACCTGAGTTCGAGTCTTCCTCACACAGTTACTATCTGAGCCACTTGGGAAAAGTTCTCCCCTCTGGCTCTCAGTTTCCTCATCTGTAAGAGGAAGAGGTTGAACTGGGCCCCTCCAGCTCTAGTCTGTGATGCTGTGTGGCCTTGGGCAAGTAACTTTCCTTGGTCAAGTTTCAAGTTTCCTGCCTAGGAATTGAGGTGGGGTGTCTCCATCACTGCCACCAGGTCAGGGGGCTCTGTTCCCTTGGGTTTGCTCTCCATGAGGCTGGGCTCTTGCCTAAATTAAAATTTCAGAGTCAGTTAAAAAGTAGATTTATTTTTGAAGTCTGATCATTGTTTCCTTTGATGATTTCAAGGTATTTTGGATTATTAGAAAACTGGTCTGTGGAGTCTGAGTCCAGATTTGTATTTTAAACCACAGAAGGCAGTTTTTGCTTTATGATTAATCCCTGCATTAGGCTAATTATGAGCAGGCCTCATTTTCTTTCAGTAGGACTTAGATATTTTCTTTTTTGAGGAGCAGCTAAGTAAAAAAAGTAATAAAAATTTTTTAAAAAAGAAATAAAGAGTTGACCTTCTAACCCTGAAAAAACATTGTAGCCAAGTTTCCAGAGGGAAACTCAGACTTGGAATTGCTGAGCCAAAAGGCTCAGCTAAAACAGCCTGCTGGAAATGGCTTCATTCTGTCCAGCGGGCGTCCCAGGGAGAAGCCTGAGAGCCCCCAGCCCGGCTGGGATCAGCCACTCCAGATTTCCCATGCAGAAGCCAGCCTTGCCATCAACGATGACGACATTGAATTTGGGGTTGGCTGGCGGAGCTGAGGAAGGAGCTGAGGTTACTAATGAGCAGGCTGCAGGCCTCGGGCTGGCTTTCTCACACGACTTTTGCTCCTGTAAATCAGTGATGCCCCCCCAGCTAGGCCACAGAGCCTGGGTCCAATGCCCCCCTTCGCAGATGCAATGGGAGCACTGACAAGCTCCATCGTGGTTTCTCCTTTTGCTTTTTAGAAGGAGGTTAATTAAAGCTTTGAGTTGCTGTGTGGGTGCCTAATAAGGTCTGAACAAAATTAAAAAGCACAACGTCCTTCCTCTTCCCTCTCTCCCTCTCCCCCACTGCCAGGCTGACTCAGCCAGAAGTCCAAATCACTCTTACTTACCTGTACTATTCCTTCTCTGGTGAAACTGCCCTTTTTCTAGGCCTTTCCCCACACTTGGAGATTCTAGCCTATGGACATCATAGCCAGATTTGAGATTTGCGACTTTGTCACTGCTTTTGAAAGTCCCTTTGAATCCCTACCAGACAGTCAGTGCCCTGGCTGGGCTCTTGTTCCTGTGGTCCATCAGGCCCAGCCCTAAGGCCCTCACTCTCCAAAGAGTGAGTCTCTTGGTCCCAATGTAGCTAGAACACAAAGACCTCGTTTGTTTTTCAAGCAAGCAGTGAATGCTGACGCTCCTTTGTGAAAGGAGAGAAGGGCGCAAGCTCACTCTCATCATCCTGGCTTTGGCCACCGTGCTTTCCATGCACGCCTCTTGTTTTAGGTGCTGGCTTGGGTGCCCTCCTCACTGAAAGACCTTCGGGGAGAGGGGAGCAGTGAAGCATGGCCCCCTGTGTCCCTGGAGCAGCTCTGTGCACACCCCCCAGAACCTCCATATCCAACCCCAGTTTCATTCTCGAGGTCCAGGGCTGCATTACCATCTTGTCTGCTGCCTATCTTACCAGGAGTGATTTAGCAAATCCAACATGCCCAAAGCAGACCACTTTCTCTTTCCCCCCAAATTCTCATTGCCTCAGTTTCCCTGTTTCTGTTGAGTACACCACTATCCTCTGGTTTGCAACTTTGGAGACATAATTTCTTCCCCCACCCCCAAGTCCTACCACCCTCTCAGTCTTGCTATGTTTACTCAGCAAATACCAATGTATGGATTTGTTGTCTTCTCCAGAGAGGAGGGACTGCTGCCGTTTTTTCTTATTTGTATCCCCAAACACTTGGCACACCATAAGTGTTTAATAAGTGCTCACTGAGTCATACAATTGATTGGTGATTCTCTGTATACTGCTCTCTTGTATCTGTCTTATCTGATAACATTAGAACCATCCTAGGTAAGGTCCTTGCCTCGCCTCACTGGACCCTCATGGTGGCCTTCAGTGCTTTTGATCCCCTTGCCTTTTCAGTTCACTCTCCACACAGCAGCTACCAAATTGATTTTCTTAGAGCTCAGGTCTGGTCATGGCCCTCCATGGCTTAACAGCCTTCAATGGTCCCTTATTGCCTCTAATATGACCCATAAACCCTCTGTCATCTGAAGCCCTTTACCATCTGGGTCTTACCTCCCTCTCCAGGCTTATCCAGGCTTACCACTCCCCTCATGCATAAGGAGTCCAGGAGAGGTGATGAAGGGTCACGGCTGGGAGAGAGGAAAGAGTGAGTCAAGTCCAGTCCATTTCATTATACACGATTCATTTGGGAACAAAGAGGTGGAAGGATTTAGCAAAGATCTCCTGTGAGGAAGAGCCAGGGCTGGCCACGTCACATCTGTCCTTTCATAGAGTAAAGAGCTGAGTCTGATACCAGATTCAGTGAGCGGTATCTGCTTTGTGATCAGCCAGGGGCTGGTGTTCTAAAGATGAAACATGAAAACCGCCTCTGCCTGGGGCTCATTGCTGGTCATTTTCCTATCAAAATTGCTTTGGGGCAGTTTATTTGGATGGGTGCAGACAAAGCCAAAGGGAGAGAAGGGTGGCATAGACACTGCCTGGCAGGCAAGCAGGTGGGCCCAACTGTCCAGCTCCTCCCCAGCCTCCTGGGGTGGAGTCACCATCACCAGCCTCTTCATCTCTGGGGATGTCTGAGTGCCCACTGAGTACCAGACCAGTGATAAGTACAGCTCAGGCAGCTCTGCCTCAGCTAGCCAGGAGGATTGGGCTTTCTTGGGAAAAGTTCTTTCACCTCCTGGCTGCCCAAAGGCCCTGTCCTTCAAAATTCAGTTACTAGACAGATAGATTCATTAAGGGTTTCTTTAAGTATCTACCCTGGCCAAGGCCCTCTTCTCTCCGGGCTCACTTTGCATGAGACCAGACATGCCACTACAACCTTGAGGCTCTCTGTGTCCTACCTGCAGATATTCAGATAGAGACAGGTATCTTGGAGATGTTGTGGAAGAAATGTTGTCTGGGCATTTGAGGAGGGAGGGGTCACTTCTGGATGTTGTAAAGCAGTGTGGTGAAGTGGCTAGAGGCCAAGGAAACCCGAATTTAAGCCCGGATTCTTACATATACTGACTGTGGGACCCTGGAATGTCCCTTGGGACAAGAAGAAGGGTTTTTAAAGCTATACTGGGGGTAGAGGAGGGATGGACAGCTGTTGTAGGTGGATAGGGCAGGGAGAAGCTCAAACTACTCAAATCTTATTTTGTTTCTCTTTTCTCCACCATAGAGAATGACTGTTGGAGGGAAGAACACAGAGCAAAAATGACCAGAAGGATGTTCCTAGCTTCTCCCATGTCTTACTTATCAAGACAGTAGTACTTAATGAACTCAGATGACCAGGCCCAGATGAACTGTATTCAGGGCTAATGAAAGGCTTGGCTGTTGTGGTTGCTTAAGCCACTAGGTAACATAGCATTGGAAGAAAGGCAAATGCCCTGATGGCAGAAAAAGAGAGTGAAGAGAATGGAGTCATTAAACCACAGACCAGTGAACTACCCTCTTGTCCTTGGTCAAAGGTGTTAGAATCGAAGTAGCGACTGGCCTTAGACTTCCAGGCTAACTTCATTCCCTATTTTTAGAGTTATTTAGGGGTAGAACAGGAGGGTCACCGTCCCCCCCACAGATGACAACCCCAGGGCTTGTCCAGGTAGAAGGGGATCAGACTTGGGTCTTCTGGCCCTTTCTATGAGGTGATGGTTAGAGAAGAGCAGAGTTGTGTAATAAGGGTACAGACTGGGTCATCCTAATTGATGGTCAGTGTGTACTGCCCTTGAAGGTCAGTGGCATCTGAGAGATAATGAGGAGGGGAAGAGGTTGGATGGGCCAGCCTAAATGTTGAAGTTGTAACAAGCCCAGTAGAGAGAAAATGTCTGAGTTGGGTAAGAATGGCATTGGCACAGCAGGAGAGGTGCCATCACGGATTTGGAAGCTGTGCTCTCTACCCTCTTGTGACTTTCAATATAGCAGCTCAAGATCCTATTTGCTTTTCTAGAGGCCGTATCACACACTGTGTCTTCTTTGGGCTTGCAGGCCCCTAAAACCTCCAGATTGTTTTCAGGTCTAACTAGACCTCCCCCATTTTCTTAGGTTTAAGCCGGTGCTCTAGTAGGTCAAGAACTTTTGGATCTCGACTCTGTCCTTCTGTGGGCTAGCGATTCTTGTTAATTTTGTCATCTGCAAAGTCATTTGTCGATGACTCCATCAAAGTCATCTATAAAAATGTTAATCAGACAACCCAGAGGTGTCTCCTGGAGACGCAGCCACACCAAAGTGGAATTGAGAAGGGCTCTATCCACTGGGCCAGTTCTGAACCCATCACGCTGTCCTGTCTTGGGGGCCACCTCTCTCTGTCCTTTCCATGGAAAACTGAGGTACTTCACTAAATGCACTCCCAGAGCCTAAGCTAGCTATGTCCATAGTCTGTCCCTTCTGCCAGTCCAGCCCTCCGTCAAGAAAAGGAAGCTAGACTAGTCTAGCCTGACTTGTCCTCAATGAAGCCAGTCTGGCTTCAAACAGTCCCTGCCTCACTGCCTCTGTACTGAATTAGTACTGAATAGTCTAGGATTCTCCCAGGCTCCAAAGTCAGACTCCCTGGTCTCTGGTTTGCAGCCTCCTTGCTCAGCTCAGCAGGCACAGCTGCCAGGCCTTTCAGACTGTGGCTCACCCCAGCCAGGGGCCTTGTGCTCACCCAGGGCAAATAGCACTATCTCTTAGCTTATATTTTGTTATAAGCTCCCTGTAAGTCACTTTGGTCCTGGCCTTCCAGGAAAAAGGACGACCTTCTCCAGTCAAGGGGAGTAAGAGCAAGGTTACAATTGAGCAGCTCTGCTTCTTCCGCATTGTCCAGTGTCCCTGTCCTCGCCATCTGAAGCAGATACCCTCCTTTTTGTCAGCTCCTTTTACAGGCCTATGCCACGCACCTTTCTGTTCCTCCTCTGGGACCTGGCCTGACTTCCAGCTTCTATACACTTCTTGTCTAAATCCCCATTGGTTAGGAATGTGCATTCACATCAGTCTCTTCAGACAAATGCCTTTGGGATTGTTTACCCTTGTGTCTTTAGAATTTCATGCCTGAGGGCCTCCCATCCCTTGTTTCCCTTGTAGAACTTTAGTCCTTGGGATCTGGCCTATTTTCCCCGTGAGTCCTTTGAAATCTGCTTTTCCACAATCTAGGGTCCCTGTCAGACTATGCCCAGATTACCTCTCCTGTCACACAGTCAGGGATGGAGGGGTTCACTTCCCCCATAATCTACCCCAGCAGGCAGGTTCTCCTTGCTACTCAGATTCAGATTCAGAATGGGATTGTCCCTGCTGGTTCTCTTTAAGTCAGGTTGTGAAGTATTTAGCTCTTCTGACTTTTGCTGAGACAGTGCCTGCAGATATCTGGATAACTGAAGTCTTCCACCACTGTTCTAAACTGCCTGTGTCAAGCTTCTGAGCTGCTTCCCAAATTCTTCATCTATTTCTTCTCTCTGCCCAGGTTGTCTGTAGCATAGTCCAGTAACTGGATCACAGACATGTTGGAGAATTGGTTCCTTTCAGGATATTGACGTGAGAAGTTGGTCCCTTTTCATCTAGAATGTCACCATAGAATTTAGCAAATTACTAGTGTGGAGAAAGATAGTCATGAAGCACCACTGTATGTGGGGGAAGGCCCATGACTACATCGCAAGCCACATCACCCTTCTTTATCAGGTTAACAGAGTTATTTTTCCAGACTTTTGAGGCCATCTCTTGGGTGGAACCTGCCTAGCTGGAGAGGTTGGTAATTACCTGAGGACCCTAGCTCTGCCACAGGGACAGAGGGACTTCATTCCAGGGTACAATCAAAAAAGCAAGATAAAGGAGTCAGTCCTAGAGGTCTATATAACCGCATTAGAAGAAAGGATGTGCAACCGTAGGCCTAACAAAGAAACTTAGTGATAGGAAAAGTGTGAAAACCATACTTCAAGATGTCAGTCAGAGAAATTTCCCACAACAAAGGATTAAAACTTACAAAACCCACAGAAAGAAGCCCAAAGTTTCACTCACCAGGAAATGTTGCAGCCAAAATGCAAAACTATGCCGTCCAACAACAAATAATAGTTGCCAAAAGAAAATCCTTCCCATACCAAGGACTAGACCCCTGAATTGTAGAGAATTGCTACATACACTACATGAAGTTAAAGCAAGGAATGACATGATTTTTTAAAAAGCAAAGCTAATTTGTGATCTAAAACAACATGTCATGGAAAACTGAGCTCAATTATCAGCAAATTAAGATGGGTTTCAGGGGCGGCTAGGTGGCGCAGTGAATAGAGCACCGGTACTGGAGTCAGGAGTCCCTGAGTTCAAATCCGGCCTCTGACACTTAACACAAAAACTAGCCGTGTGACGTTGGGCAAGTCACTAAACCCCAATTGCCCTCCAAAAAAAAGGAAAGATGGGTTTCAGGCAAATAGGGAAAAATAAGTAGGGAGGAATGAAAATCATTCCTTAAAAAGAAACCAAAGCTAAAGTAGAGAAATATAATGTTAAGTAGTCAAAGTTTGCAAGAAAATTCCAAACAAAGAAACCAAACCTTGCATGTAACTATAACTAGACAAGGTTAATTTTTTTATTTGTGTAAAAACGATTCGTATGGTTTGTGAAAGAGTTGATGCACCCAGGATAGGAGATCGGTATTTTAGAAAGTGTGATTCTGTAGAGGAAAACTCACTAGTGCCAGGCTTGGGGTGAAGGGGCCAGGATAAGGTTGTGGCAGTCTTGAGTCTTGGGAAAGGGGAGAGAGAAGGAAAGGCCAGGACACAGATCTGGGACTGGATCCCATTCAAGGACGGGACAAGCTCTGAGGCCAGAGCTGTACATTCCCACAGAAGCAGAGGTGGAACAAGGATCTTGTAATAGGGGGGAAGGCCACTTCCGCCAACCAGACAAGCCAACAGAGGCACTTACTAAGCTCCTACTATGGGTCAAGAACTGAACATATCCCCGGTCAGCGACCAAATCACAGACTCTCAAGAACTTCAGAGGCATCTGGTCCAACCTAAATCAGGAAAAGTCCATAAATCAACAAGCTTTCGTTAAATGATTATTATGTGTAAGGCACTAGCAGTGGGGGAACCAGGAAAGGCATCTTGCAGAAGGTGCGACTTGAACTGAAGCTTGAAGGAAGCTAGAAGGCAGAGACAAGGAGGAAGACGGACGATTCCCTGCATTCCTGGACATCCAGAGAAAATGCTCAAAGCAGAGATGGAGTATTGCATGGGAGGAGAAAAAAGGGAGCAGTGTCCCTGGATTGCTGAATAAATGTGGGGGAGTAAGGTGCAAGAAGGGAACAGGTTATGGAGGGCTTTGACACCAAACAGGATTTTCTGTTGGATCCTGGAGGCAAGGGGAAGCTACTGGGGTTGATTAAATATGTGGGGGGCACATGGTCAGATTTGCTTTTTAGGAAGCTCATTTGACAGCTGAATAGAGGATGTCCTGGAGTGGGGAGAGATAAGAGGCAGGCAGAACCCCACCCCCAGCAACTACTGCAGTAGTCAGGTGTGAGGTGATGAGGGCCTGCACCAGGGAGCCTCTCAGGACAAAAAAAAACAGATATAAGAGAGATGTCGCAAGGTAATTGACAGGACTTAGTAAGAGACTGGTTAGAGGGGTAGAGTTAGTGAGGAGTTAATGATGACCAGGTGACTGGGTCACTGGGAGGATGGTGGTCCTTGAGAGTAATGGGGACCTTAGGAAAGGGGAGGGTTTGAGGGGAAAGATAATGAGCCCAGTTTTGACCAAAGTGAATTTCAAGATATCTCCATCCACTTCGATGGATACATACAATGGTGGTTAAAGGTCTGCAGAGAGGTTAGGGCCTGGTACATAGATCTGGGACTGCTCTGCATAAAGATGATTGAATTCATGGAGCTGGTGAGACCACCAAGTGAAATGGTGCAGAGAGCCAAGAGAAGAGGGCCCAGGACAGAGGCTTGGGGGATCCTCCTTGGGAGCCAGTGCAGCCTAGGGGAAGATGCAGCAAGGGAGACAGGGGAGAAGCTCCAGGGGAGGACAGTGGCCCAGAACCCTGAGAAAGGAGAGGATCCAGTAGCCTCCTTGGTTCTGAGAGAAGAGGCGCCATTCTTCAGGGCAGTAAGAGGGTACTCGTGGCAGTAGGGATGAGAATGCAGTGGAAAGGGGAGCAGGGAGCTTGTGGGCGTTCATGAAGATAGGGGGATGAGATGAATAGGAGGAAAACCTACCACAGGGACTGGCTTTCGAGCTGGGGGGAAGAACCAAACGTTACATCATAGACCTAAATGTGGATGGATTCAATCCCCAATTTAAAAAGGAGGGAAGAATGGATAAGAAAAGCAATTATTACTTAGTTGCATATGAGAAACACATTTAAAACAGAATCAAAGTGAGGGGATAGAAGACAAGTCTGCTTTGTGTCCGAAAGGATCGCAGTGACAAGTCTGAGGCAGGCAGGAAGCAGCACAAGCGGATGATGCCAGTGGAGCAAGGCTGTTAGAGGCGCCACAGCAGAGCGGGACACTGCCACTGCTGAGTCCCAGCCCTCGGCGCACTCAGCTTCCAGATTTGTTTTCCAAAGCCAGGGGAAATGCAAAAAGAAGGATACTGAGCAATACGTTCATGCAGCACTCTCAGGGTTGCAAAGCCCGTCATCGTGTTTGAGGCAAGCTTGGGAGCATGAGGCTCTTATTATCCCCATTATACAGACAGGCATCCTATATCTGGGGAAGGTCTGAGGTAGGGTTTGGCCTGAAGACTTCCAGACTCCAAGGCCAGCTCTCTGTCCACTGCCCCATCCAGCAGCCCCTAGAGCAATCACAGAAAACCACTGATACCCCTCTCTCAGAGCAGGGGCAGTCTGTTAGAAAAAATCAGTTAGAAGGAAACTATATAAGGATGAACAAAATAATGGAAATAGTGTTTTTGCAAACACTGTTGGTGATTTCTCAATGAGAATATCAAGGAATATATGTATTTTTCAGCATTTCACAGAATCTTTTGTAAAAAAGTCTTAAAAATCGTGTGCTAGGGCTCAAATCATAAATAAAAGGCTATATCATCATTTTTTTTAAGTTATAAGAGAATGGAAATAAGCCCATCATAACTTTGAGAAGAGAATGTTTAAACCAAAGAAGAGACAGAGGTGATTATGAAAGATAAAATAGGCAACTTCAGTTATATGCAATTAAGATCTTTCACAGAAACCAAATCAATGCCAAGTGAGCTGAAAAACTTGGATCAGGTGTCTCTGAAGGCCCTAGATTCAGTACAGTTCAACAAGCAAATGCCTTTGATGTATGTGGTGAAGTAGGGAGGATGAAAAAAACAAAAAAAAAAACATTCAAGAGATTTAACGTTTTACTGAAATGGGTACAAAGTAAGGCAGAGCAAGTCTCCAGGAGTCAGTGAGACTTGAGAGCGATTCCTCCATCACTCAGGCCAAGGGCAGGAGGAAAGGGGAGAAATGACAGACCGCAAGATGCTTGGTCAGAGTTCACATTGTTTACCCTGGATCCATCTGTCTGGGGTCTGACAGACTGCACGCTGTTTGTTCCTTAGGAGCTAAAAGGCCAAGGCACAGACATAGAGTTTTCAGAAGGAGAAATGCAGAAGATCAACAACCATAAGGAAAATGCCCCAAATCCCTAATAATGAAAGAAATAGAAGCTAAAACAGCTCTGAGGTTTTACCTTGTTCTTGTCAAATTGGCAAAAATAATAAAAGTCAGGGAAAAAAATCAATGTTACAAGGAGCTGGGTAAAGACAGACACCCCCCTAATGCATGTATTAGACCAGATATTCTGGGAAGCAATTTGGAACCATGTCCCCAAGTCAGTAAAGCCAGGGCTACCTCTGCCTGGGCCTAGAGGCAGACAGGCAACAAGCATTTTTTAAGCCTTTAATATATGCCAGGAACTGTGCAAATTGCCAAGGATATAAATAAATACACACAAAAAGAGAGTCCCTGCCCTCAAGGAGTTTACAGTCTAATGAGAGAAGACAACACACAAAAGGGAGAGGGGAGACACTCAGGGGCATGGTTCCAGGATAAGAGGCAGCTGAGGCTTGGTGGCAAAGTCTGGGAAGTCAGAAACAGAGCAGAGAGGAGCTATACCCCAAAGAGATCAAAGGCAGAGAGGAAAGACTCATAGGTCCAGAAATATTTATGGAAGCTCCTTTTGTTGTAGCTAAGAACTAGAAAGCAAAGAGGTGCCTGTCATTTGGAGTGGCTAGCCAAATTATTGTATATAAATGTCATGGAATATTATTGTGCCATAAGAAAGGATAAAAGGGACAGGTTCTCAGACCCTTGGAAGATTTCTATGCACTGACATAGAAGAAAGAGAATAGGACCAGGAGAACAGTTTATACAATAACAACAATGTTGGAAAGAAAACCAACCTATGTAAAAATCAAAAGCCTTCCTCAGCTGAGTGGTTAAAGAATATAAATAGTTCTCAAGGGAAGAATAGCAAAGTATTCACAAACACCTGAGAGAGTGCTCCCCATCACTGACTAGAGAAATGCAGACCAAAACAACCCTGAGGCTTCACCTAATGCCCAGAAAATTGTCCAGAATTACTAATGATGGAAATAGTTCATGTTGGGGGAAACAGAGGTAGCCACACCAATGCATTTTTGGTGGAGCCGTGAATTAGTCCAGTCATCCTGAAAAGCAGCTTGTAATTATGAAAATAAAATGAATACGATGTCCATCCCCTTTGACCCAGAGATCCCACTGCTAAGCATGTGCCCCAAGGGGGTCAGAGGCAGGAGGGAAGATCTCATAGACACTGAAATATTCCCATCATCACTTTCTGTGGTAGCAAGGAACTGGAAACAAAGGGAATGCCCACAGTCTAGGGAGTGTTGAAACAGATGTGGCACATGACACTAAGTGGAACGCTGTAGTGTGGGAAGAAATTACAAATATGACAAGGAAACAGAAAAGCATGGAAAGATGTACATGAATGGACGCAGAATGAAGTGAGCAAAGCCAGGATGACAGCATCCATAGGGACTACAATAATGCAAACAGAAGAGCAACCGCGAAACAACCCAAAGTGATTGTTGTGAAATGATCAGTTATCACAAACAACCCCAGAGAGGCGATGGAGGAAACCCCCAGCTCCTGCTCCTCTGCCTGTATGGGGCTCTGTGGATGTGGGACGACACAGCACGAAACATCGATCTGGGGGTTTTTTAATGTGCTCACTGGTTTTGCTGATCCTCCCCCCCACTCCTTTCTTAAACAACAACAATCTTTGCTGTAAGGAATGGCTCTCTGGGAGTGGAAGAGGTAAGATGTAAGAGAAATGTAGGCAAAAAATTTTTTAAAAAGACATCAATCCAAACCGTTTTGTTTTTTTTTCCAAACCACTACCCCAGAGCACTGATGACAGAGATATACTCTCTATTTCCTGTCATAGAAGACTCTGGCAGCAGAATAGGGCATACTTTTTTTTTTAACATGACCAACGTAGTGATTTGATTTTGCTCACCAGCGCATATTTGCTACAAGGGTTCCCCCTTTTTTTTTTTCAACGGGAGGGGCTTTGGGAAAAGAAGAGATTTACCAATAAGGTTCCCCCCCCCAATAAAAATAAGAGACAAGAGGCTCATTGAAGCAATTTAAATGCACATTAGAAAACAAGGAATGCTAGAAGAAACATGCAGGACAGCTTTGAAAGAGACATGTTAAGTTTATTAGATACTTAAAAGGAAATGCAGGCTTTATATAATGGGGATTTGTGCCTTCATGTACAGTCTTTTTCTTTTCTGTTTTGTAGATGGTAATGCTCATTTTATCTGGTGTGAAGTTCACATTTTAAAAAGAAATAAAATCCAACATATTCATAGCAACACCTGTCTTAGCAAAAACCAAAAGTGGCTCTGAGGTATTGTGTACTCCCTTGAACAGCAAAGCTCACAGTCCATTTGTGCCTCTTCTTCACTTGTCTGTGTCTTCCTGGGGGCAGGTGTCGAGCCCTCCTGCTTCCACGTGGCCTCCCTTGCTCTTACCATGTGACCAGCCCACTTCCCTTCCTCTCCCCTTCTGCCACAGAGCTCCTCCTGGCTCTGGCTTTCAGCCAGCTCCTGCTCCCCACGTCCCTTCCCACTGCCTGCTGTGAGATGCTCATCTTGGTTCTCGTCTTCAGATGAGACGTGCCTCTCCAGTTACTTCTTCTGTAAGCCCCCTCCACTTCTCCTCTCTACTTTATGCACTAATATTATCATCACCCAGACAGGTTTGTTCTAACCTGACTTTGCCTTGGGCAGATATCTCTCCATTTGGCAATTGAGGCAGATGTTTGCTGTACGTGGTGCTTTCTGAGACCTTTTGGCTTCCTTTCTGTCATCATTAATAATTAATCATTTAACTATGGATGAAATTGTAACACTTGGTGTCAGTGTCATTTCTGTTGTCCATTTCCCAGTTTTTACTTTCAATCCCTTGTTCAAATAATTCAGGGATAAGGCTTCTTAAATGAACACCATGGTGCGGCCAGGAGGATCAGTGGGTAAGAGCACCGGCTCCAGTGTCAGGATGACCTGGGGATCAAATCTGGGCTCAGATACTTAGCACCACACCCAGAAACAACTGGCCGTGTAACCTTGAGCAAGTTACTTAACCCCGATTGCTTAAAAAAAAAATGAACACCATATCTTTTCTCATGACTATTCTTGTTTATTTAAATTTTTTATCTTAGTCCCAATGAGTCAGAAGCCTGACTGTCCACAGATAGCTGACTTAGGGATAACTCTAATGTCCATAGTGAATATTTTTCTGTCTTTTACAAAGTAGTCCCTGTCCTTGTGTTTGGTGCTTACAATGCCCAGGGCCTACTAATCCTTTTTTTTTTTTTAAGAATGCATTCCTGATCTAGAGGTATGGAATCTGACAGTTTGCAGCTTTTCTCCTTTTTTTCTCTTGAGACACACTTTCCCATATTTCTCCCTCTTCTTACCTTTTACCACATTTGCATGAAATCATCAAGTTCTCATAGAATTTCTGGACCACTTTGTCCTTGGTAACCAGTGTTCATTCATCAGTTATAAGTATTTTCATGATGGACTTTTTGCAAATACTTATTGTTAGTCCTACAACACATGATGACCCACAAAATAATATTCCTGTGACCCATCCCTCCAGTTCCTTTTTTTTGCCTCTCCAAGATCCACCTGTGAGGTGTCCTTCCACTGAGCTTCAGTGTCTTTCTAGTTCCATTTGCAATGAAAATGTCATCGTCGATAGGATCCAGGGCCTCCAATAATATTTCCACTCATTGGTGCTTGGAAGAGGATCTTACCCCTAGCTCATCAATAGTTAAGTTTGTGGATGGTCTGGGAGCTGTGTCATTTTTAGCCCCCTCTACCCTTTGTCTTCTTTTCCTTGGTTTCCATGACTAAAAAATGTTTATCACTAGGTGACCATCCTCTGGGTGTCAAAGGAACAAACCGGGACTCAAGTGTTAGCTAACCAGTTGACCTGCTGGAGGGAGACAGCTGGGAGACAGGAAAAATAGGGGCGCTAACAGCCGGTCATTCGGGAGACCTTCTGTAGGAGCTAGGCCTAGAAGAAGCCAGTGTATTGTAGGACTGCCAGGACAGGAGAAACCTTGAGTGCTGTGGTTGGCCCCCAAGGGGAGACATGGGTACAAGCTACAGGGGGATGCCCTTCAGCTTGGCAAGAGGAGGCTCTCACCCTGACAGTGGAATGGGCTGCCCCGAGAGGAGGCTGGCAGAAGCCCAGGCCACTTTGTCAGGTGTGTTGCAGAGGTGGAGAACGTCCAGGCCCACGGGACCCAACCCTTCCAGCTCAAAGGCTGAAAGAGAATTCTCTGCTTATTGCCTCAGAGGATAAAAGTACTCTTACCCTTACAGGAGTCCATTAAAAAGTTCAGGCTGTAGAAAGTTGCTGCTTTTTAAAATATCTTGACAATTGCAGCTCACATTTGTTTGTGGGTAGCAGCTGAGTTGCTGTGGGGCATTTGCCATCTTGCCCATTGTAGGGACCTGTGATTTCAGAGGGATTCTGGACAACAACATTTGAAATACCAGTGTCTGCTCTGGTAGAATTAAAACAAGATTGTTTTTAGGGAGGAGAAAATCAGTTACCCCCAAATTACTCCTAATCCCCCAGCAGAATTCTAGGGTGCTTCTCTTTTCCCCATTTAGCATAAAATAGCCCCAGGTCCAGAAAGGGGGAGAAGGTCCTTAGAATAATACTTTGTGTGAAGAAGGTCTGGAGGTCCTGGTGGCCTGGAAATTCATGAGTCACCAGCATGACAAAAAAGTTTTAAATGCCAATGTCATTTTGTCCAGGATAGGCCACACCATGACACTGGTGATCTAAATGAGGGGGTGTTGCCAGTTCTATGGAACTCACAGTATGTAGAAAGCCATGGTATGTGACTAGCAGTCACAAGAAAAGGGACTTGTGGGGTGGCTGTCTGCAGGGCTTTGGAGAAGGGTTGATGTGCAGAGTAGAGGAGAGACAGACTTATTTTACCCTGCCCCATAAGGCAAAAGTCCATGCAGAGTAGAGTGCAATATTTGAAGGTGCAGAGATACAGAGATACTTCATTTCAATATCAGGGGTACTGTCTAAGGACTAGAACTGTCCAAAAAGCAAGTGAGCCTCCCCTGGAGGGAGAGAGCATTCTCCTGGGGCCTGGGGGGCGCCCCTGCTCAGAGGGTCCCCTGGAGGCAGAGAGCCTTCTCCTGGGGCCTGGGGGGTGCCCCTGCTCAGAGGGTCCCCTGGAGGCAGAGAACCTTCTCCTGGGGCCTGGGGGGCACCCCTGCTCAGAGGGTCCCCTGGAGGCAGAGAGCCTTCTCCTGGGGCCTGGGGGGAGCCCCTGCTCAGAGGGTCCCTGGGCCTCTCCAACACTAGCAGGCCTGTGGATTCTGTGTTGAGCACTTGGTTTTTCATATGTATTGGTTAATGGGCTCACCCGAGGTAAAGGAAATCAAGAGTCAGCAGCAAACAATTTGTGGCTGTTAAATCCTTTTGTTTCTTTTCTCCTAGCTCTTCCGCCAAAGCCACCCAAATCCTTGACTCAAGCCGGTGCCAATGGGATGAAGGACAGTTCGGGTTTTTCCCTTCCTGACGCAGAGTGGTACTGGGGAGATATCTCGAGGTAAGCAGAAGCTCCTGGCACCACACTCATGTCGCCTTTTCTCCCTTTGGATTCCAAGGTGTCCCAGGGTGCTCTTGGCTTCCCCATGGCAGTGGCAGTGCCCTAGCTGCATGGGGGCTTCATTCATGTTCAGAATTTAGGGTTCTCCCCACTCAGAGCTGTCCTAAATGCTTCTTGGGTCTCAGAAGGCCCAGACGATTCTCTCCGAGACCACCTTAGCTAGAAGTGGCTCCTCCCATAACTTGTGAAGGAACCAGCCTTGTCTTTGAGCAAAGTGGAGCTGAGAGGTCCAGGGGGATAGGGGATGTGGCCCACAGTCATTTCTTGTTTGCTGTCATGTCTTCCACATCAGAGGAGGACTCCAAGCTTCTGGGGGACAATAGACACAAAACTCCAACACTCAAATCTTTCCAAGGCTTTGCTTGTACATCTCAGGAAAAGACCAAGGTCAACTTTGGTTCTAACAATAGTCACATCTGTGGAAAGGGATGACTGAGTCAGATCATCCCAGATGTGTCTGCCCAGCCCAGCCTACCCTGCAGACCCCCAAAGAGGAAGAGCCCACTGCTGAAGCTGTCTAAGCAGGCCTCTCCTGTCTTGTCCTTGGAAAGCTGGGTTTTTTTACACCGAAGTGTAAAACTTTACATTTCTCCCTGTTGACTGTCATCTTCTCAAACTGGGTCCAATGTCCTAGCCCAATGAAAGGGATTTTCCTTGTCTTGCCCTCCATGTGAGACATGGCAGGTCTTGGTTACAAACATGGTGGCTTTCCTAAGATGAGGTGATTGTTCTGCTGGGACTCTGACACCTTTCTGTCCTGCCCTGCCCAGCCTCTGGGGAAAGGAGCCTGTTCTTTAAAGCCCTGAGCCAAAAGGCCAACCTACACTCAGCCCCGGGCTGCCCACCATTCTGGACCCGGGGCCTCCTTGGCTTCCAAGATGCCACCAGCCCAGCTGGTCCTGTTGCCTACATAGAGCTGAGGGTGGCTGCTGGTTCTTGGGAGACTTACAAGTTCAGACCTGCCCAAGAAAGCCCCAAAGGCTCCAGAAAAACAATAGCACCCCCCTCGCCCCCCCCAGGCATCTGAAATCTGAGCCAGTTTAAAGGGCATACAGTCTGCCCTTGGATTGTATAATAGAGCAAAAAGAAACAGAGATAATCCTGGGGACGTGGGGACAAGGGGTGCCAAGGAGGATGTCCCTGAGACAAGGAGCCACCAGACCAAAAGGGCCTCTAGTGCCTTCTTCAGGCAACTTCTTCAGTTCTGTCACCTTCGGCCACTCCTTAGACTAACCATGCTGCCCCTCACTGGCTGGGGTTGACTGGCCTGTTCCCTTTTCTCCAGGGAAGAGGTTAATGACAAACTCCGGGACATGCCTGATGGAACCTTCCTGGTGCGAGACGCATCCACCAAGGTGCAGGGAGACTACACTCTGACTCTTCGGTAAGTTGAAGGGCTGGCTTCTTTGCCTGTGTCTGGGATGGGAACTGTGTGGGGCCTCTCTGGTGAGCAGAGTGGAGCCCACCAGTATTTCCTCCTACAGCCTCCAGCTGCTGGAGGGAGCTTCGTGCTGGTGGGATCATGGGTATTAATCGGCCCCTCCACCATCAGGCCTCGCCCTCATTTTCTGCCAGTGTCTCTGCAGCATCTCCTCAGAATGCCAGATTGCCTCCTTCCCTGTGGCTCTGGTCTCCTGTAAAATGTGGCTGAAATTGGTGCCCGTGGTGCCTCTAACTCAGGACCAAGGAAAAGAGTCAGGTGCAGACTGCCCTGCAGACCCTGGTGTGCAGGGAGATGCCGGTTGGAGCTCTTATGCGGTGTGGACAGGTCCCATGAACTCCCAGGTGAAGAAACCACCTCTGCTGGTGGAGAGTTGTCAGCTGGCCAGTCTTTAAGACTTGCCTGGGCACCGGAAAGGGAGGTGACTTGGCCAGGTTCACTCAGAGGCATTTATTAAGCACCGGCCATAAGCTAAACACAGGGCTAAGTACCAGGGACCAGATAAAAAGGGGAGCCTTTCCCTGCTCTTGGGAGGCTCCTTCTGACTATTTGTGATCTCTGGGCAGAGCAGGTGCGGCCCAGCGGCTCTTGAGAGGGTCAGCCCCTGCAAAGGAGCTGGAGCCTAGTCTCTGATGGTGAGGCCACACCGCCTCCCTGACTCACTGCTGTGACAATGATTGGAGCTCCAGGTACGGCTCCCACCATTCCTCCTTAGCACAGGGCTCAGCAGCTCTTGCTAATGAGAAACAGAAAGCCCCAAGGTTTCAGAGAGGCGTCCTCTCTCCAAGGCCCCTTCCAGTCCCAAGGCTGCGATTCATTCTGCCTGTGGGAGGAGGTCCTGGGCAGAGCCTGCATCAGTACCAGTGCTGGGGAGAGGCTCAGCATGGCCAGCAGTCAAGGCACTGCTCTGATTCTGAAGGGACTTACAGAAATTTGTTAGGGG
This sequence comes from Petaurus breviceps papuanus, assembly GCF_028583685.1. Classification (NCBI taxonomy): domain Eukaryota; kingdom Metazoa; phylum Chordata; class Mammalia; order Diprotodontia; family Petauridae; genus Petaurus; species Petaurus breviceps. Next base: position 29,370,269 of record NW_027185852.1, read on the forward strand.
AAAGTCAAAAGAAAAAAGATCTGCCCATTGAGACCTACACGTTTTAATCCAGACATCCTCCACATTTCCTTCCTGGCTGCAGCACCTCCAGGGCCCCTCTATGGCTTCCAAAGCCAGTCAATGGGGGTGTGTGATGCTGTGGCCTCTCCAGGAGCACAGCTCTGGCCTCTCCCCCAGTTCCCCAGTCCACAGCCTTCCCTTGGTCCCACCCCTGCTTCTTCCTGTGCTGTCCCCCTTGTGGGCCGGACAATGGCAGGTCTTCCTCTGGCTTCAGGATTGGGCCCTTTAAGGAGCACAAAAGGAAGCTGGCAGGGGGCAGGGGGGAACACTTTGTGTAGTCTTGAACACACTGAAGAGGGACAGACTTTTCTCTTTCCTGACAGTAAACCAGGTCAAATATAGGTCCTCTGATGAGGCCAACCAGCAAGTGTGCTAGAAGTCTTTACCTCTGCCCCGAAGGCACCCTCCTTGGCCAGGGCCTGCCCTTATTAGACCTTAGTGCACTTTGCCTCTTGGTGGGGGTAGGAACCAGGAGTTCCCATTACTGCACCTTGGGGACTGGGGACCTGTATGGAGGCGTCACTACAGACAGTATTGAAAGACTGTTTCCTAGTTGTGACACAAAGAACTAGTCCAGTTCTGTAAGCATTTATTAAACACCAGCTGTGTGCAGAGTACTACAGTAGACGTTAGAGGAGAAAGATGAAATCTGTGACATTCCCAGAATCTGGGCAATGGAAGGTCCTGGGTGGTGTCTCATCCAGCCCATCCCTGAATGCAAAGCTCATCTACACCACCAGCCCCCACGCAGTGGCCTTTCTGGAGGCATCCTTCTTGCCTGCCTGTCTGTGACTCTCTTGTCCATTGTTTCTAGCTCTACCCTCTGCACTCCCAGACACCCGGGTCCACTCTGCTCTCACAGCGTCACCGGCTCTCATGACCTAAACCAGGCATCTCTTTTCGCGGCCCCCTCCAGCTAGTTAATGTCTGTCCTGAAGGGGGCTGCCCAGGTCAGGGGAGGGGCACCGCAGTCGAAGGGAGGCATCTCCTGACCTGCCCCAAGGTCCTTCCTTCTGGCCTGCCCTCATGGAGCTTCAGGAGCCTGGGTGGAGGGAAACAACCCAAAGACAAACAACAGTCACAGAATAGACCAGGTCTGACTGTGCCACTGTCCCTCTCATGAACATTCAGTGGCTCCCCTTTGCCTTTAGGATAAAGTCCTTGGTCACACAGTTAATAAGTGGCACAGCTGCCCCCAGTTCATCAGGGCATGCCCTCAAGAAGCTATGTTGGGATGTCCTTCCCCTGCCTCTTCAAAAATCAGAATTAAAAATGGGGCCCAATGGAGATGGCTAAGTTGTTAGGCATCTTAGAGGCTGTCGTAACAGGAGTTCAGCAGGCCTCCTATTGCCATGTTTAATTGTGGCGAGACACTGTCCTATAATTTAAATCTGACTCCAAAATAAAGGTGATCCAATGCCAGTCAAATATATGTGAAACTACAAAAGCCATAACTGGGGAAAGAGTTGGATGACAGGAGAATTGCCCATGTGTGTTGGTGGTTTAAACGGTCACTTCTGGGGACTTTTAGCACCTCTGTGACAAGATAATATGACAGTGAGCAGAATTAATTACCCTGATTTCCATCATTCTGGGAGCTTAATTAACAAGCAGATCCCAAGCTACACTCCTTCCCTCAATTATCTGACAAGGGCACCTTGGGTCACATTCTGAGGAGGCAGCCTCTGTACTGGAGGACCCCATGGAGCCTTCTGGTCTTGTCCTCACCCTGCCCCAGGACTCTCTGAAAGATGAAACATGAGAGAGAACCTAATTTCAAACACAAGCCTCTGACTATTAATAGCAATTATGGTGTAAAACAGGGAGAGGAGTGAATGCTTACCCAGGAGCTTTGCCACTGACATCAGACAGATCAGCAGAGACGAAAGGGATGAGGTGTTCCTGGGGGTGGCCTGCAGTGACACTCTGCTGACTGCAGGATTCCTAGCTGAACTTCATGATCACTCCAAAGAGTTTGACCTGACCATCTACAAAGGAAAAACCAAGTGGATGATAAGTGCTAATTGTCCAGACTGTGATGTGCTGCTGAATAGACCTCCTTTAGTGCTAGTATATGAGTACTTCTGTCTTGAACTATCCTAGAATTGAAGCAGAGGAAGAGAATGGGTTAGACTGTTTTGGGGAAATGACCAAAAGCTCTTAATGCCCAGAAGCTTCTCTCTGAAAGGCCCACTTTTTCACCTATTGATTCTGCTCCTACTACATGCCAGGCCTTGGGGATGACAGAGATGAAAGCACCCCTGAGCCTCCAGGCTTTTCTGACTCTGTGCCCAGGGCCTTCTCCCCTAGAGGTGCGCCCACACCCATGGCCTCCTCCAGTCCAGGGGGGTGGGGAAGAGCACCATTAAAGGTAGTGCCCAGGTCATCCACGGTCATCTCTTTCCCAGCTCTGTTCCTGACTCTGTGTACTTTTCCAACTTCTAACACCCTCCCCCAGATTCCTTTTCTGTCTCATCTCCCCCCATTAGAACAGAAGCTCCTGGGGGCAGAAACTGTCTTTTTTGCTTTATTTGCATTTCTAGCACTTAGAGCAGGACCTGGCACATGGTAAGAATTTAATAAGTGCTTGTGGACTGACTGACTGGTGGAGGACAGGAGAAGCCACCAGCACAGGGTCTGGAGGCCCTGTGGCAGTCCTCCAGGGTGGGAAGGCATGGAAGGGTTATGACCTGCACTGGTGGAGTAGGAGAGTGGCATGATGATCCCCACGTGAGCTGAGGTCCACGCACCGCTTCCATGCTGGGTGGTTCAGCCCTCCCTGTGGCCCCTAGTGACTCAGGGTGTGAGGCCACTCACACAAGTGGGCACCATTGTGTTTTACAGGAAGGGAGGCAATAATAAATTGATTAAGATTTACCATCGGGATGGCAAGTACGGCTTCTCTGACCCGCTGACGTTCAGCTCAGTGGTAGAGCTGATCAATCACTACCGCCATGAGTCTCTGGCCCAGTACAACCCCAAGCTCGATGTGAAGCTGATGTACCCCATCTCCAGGTACCAGCAGGTAAGTGAGGCTGCACAGGCAACACCCGGGCCACGTCCGGGCCATCACAAAGGGCCTTCCTGAGTCCTGCATGGCCGCACAGATGGCACTGAGGGCAAAGTGCAAACTCTTGGCATCTTTGTTGAGTGGAGACAGAATTATATGTGAGTGTTAGAGAAATGACCCCAGAGATGACCATGTAAAATAAGGAGGACAGTGTGTGAGGCTGTAGTGCTCAGGTGAAATGTGTGTGAATTCAGAGGAGCAGGACAAGGGCAGGCAGGGGCACAGGATGGGCATAGGCAGGGGGGTGTAGGATGGGCATGGACAGGGGGCACAGGATGGGCATAGGTAGGGGGGTGTAGGATGGGCATGGGCAGGGGGCACAGGATGGGCATGGGACACAGGTTGGGCACACTCTCACATGTGGCCTATTGGCTGATGGGTTTAGTTGATGACATGGACTCATTAAGGGTGAGGATTCAGGGCTGCGGGGGTGATGCTGATGTGGGTCCAGGGAGAAGCAGCGCGTCATGCCATCAGCATCCCTTCCATCCTCTGTGCAGGATCAGCTGGTGAAAGAGGACAGCATCGACGCCGTGGGCACCAAGCTGCAGGAATACCACTCCCAGTACCAAGAGAAGAGCAGAGAGTACGACCGGCTGTATGAGGAGTACACCAGGACCTCGCAGGTGGGTCCCTGGCCCACAAAGGCCCGACAGAGCCTCTGGGGGCTTTGTGGCATGAGGCCCCTTTGTCCTTGGGCTCCCAGATAATTCACTCATTCAGGGTCTGCCCAGGTTGTCAGTTCCTCCTAAGCTTAGACCCCACCATCCTTTTGAAAAGACATTCACAAGCCAGGCAGCAGATCTGAGAAGAAGGGCCTAGAGGGCTGGGGGAAGCCTGGGAAAGAGACACCAGGTGATGCGGCACCTGCTTTCCATTTGTGAAGGGGCACAGCATGGCAGAGGGGAAAGCTGAGGGCAAGCCAGGGTGGGCTGGACAGAGCTAGCCTGGAGGCACATCTGGGCCCGTGGGGCAAGCTCAGCACAAGGGCAAACCCAGGAGGGGCAGGGATGGGTGCCTCATGGAGGTCTTGGAGCAGGCTGGCCATCCACGTAGAGGGTCCCAGCACGGAAGCTGGCAGGGAGTCCAACCCCCTCCTCTGACAGGCCCAGGGAGATAAGGACACCCTTCTCCTGGCTTGAGTTGGACCAGATTCCTCTCCAGCCCCTGAGAGTGGGACATGTGCACGTCCTGGCTTGTGGCAGGGCCTCATAAGTGACCAGAGTAACACAGTCTTGTGGCATGGTACGTTAGAGGCTCAGCATTCATAGGAGGCAGGTAGCACAGGACTCGTCTTCCCCATTCTCCAGATGAACAGACTGACCCTCAGGTCCCAGGGCTCTGACCAAAACCTTCAGCTGCCAATGGCCCCTGGCAGTTACCTTTGGCCCTCCCCATGTTCTCTGAACTAACTGCTGGTGATACAAATCTAAACCACCAAGGGGTATTTTTTTTTTGGTGACAGATTGCCCTGGTGCAGAGAGGGTTAATGTTTTGGCCTGGCCCTTCCGCCTCTTGCTTCCTGGTTCCTTTTTATTCTTTCCAAGTTAGGGCCAACTTGGTTTTATTTGACCCGTGCTGAAGCCTGGTATGTAGAAGATGCTAGGAATGTTTATGGCGCCTGGGCCTGTTTGCAGGCATTGCTTTATACACTTCTGGGCGAGCACTGATCCAAGAAAATGCTTTCCAACATGCTCCCTAACTGTGCTTTCTCATCCATTTGGATAGTGACTGATGCTCAGCTATGGGCCATTGACATTCATTATACCATAGCCTGGCTCCTAAGTGGGGGCCTGCACTGGGGTCACCGACTGGGGGACCCTCCAGCAGGCTGTGCCTTAAAATTAAAGGAAAAACGAATTCTTTTTATAACCCTGCCCCCCAGTCTCCCCTCCTGGCCCTCCTCCCCCACATTGCTATAGGGACCAACCTTTAGGAAATGAGTATGTCATTTATTCAGCCATCCTTCCTTTGAGCCCAAGCTTTAGGCCAGCCTTCCCAGCCAGGAGAGTGGTAGAGGTATCCTGGTAACATTCAGCATCAGTGAGGTAGTGCCATTAGGGCACTGAACATTTGAGCTGATACTTGGGGCACCCACAAAACGGACATGACTCCATTTGTCCAAGACTCTCCCTGGGAAAGTGACCAACAGGCTTATGGCCTTCTGGACAGACAGACACCCTGTGGAGCTCATTTGGGACAGATAGTATGAATGAGCAGTGAGCCAGGCCCAGGGCTAGAAGGCAGGGAGTAGCTCTACCATCAGGAACCCCAGGCTTCCCATAAGAGCAAAGCCAGCTTTTCAGCACTAACACTTGCTGGCATACCCCTGCCTAAAGATCTCAGGAGGAGGACACCTGAGGCAAGTGCAGAGTAGGGGGGAACAGGCTCCTTCATCAAGGGGATGGGAGCTCCAATGGAGAAGAAAGGTGTTATCAGGAAGAGGGGCTGGTCATATGGCAAAAGCAAGCAGTGCCCAGGGCAGCCGGAGCCATCCATCTGCCCCAGGGGGAGGTGATGGGGCGCCCCCAGCACTTCATGAGCACAGGAGGGACTGTGAGGTACATGGATTGGAGAAGGGGAACTGGAGGCAGGAAAACCAGTCAGGAGGGGACTGTGGGAGTCTGGGACAGAGGGCATGCAGGCAGGTGCCAGGGTGGTCGTAGACGGCAGGGAGCCACGTGAAGGAGGCAGATTAAACAAGAAATGGCTATTCACTGGATGTGGAGGGTGAGGAAGAGGGTAGGATTTAAGATGACAGTCTGGGTGACTGGAAGGGTGGCAGTCTATTCCTCTCCATTGGGAATAGCTACATTGGGAGGAGAGGGGGAAATACATGCCTTGGGCATATCTGGGTGAAGATGACCAGCAAGAATTGTGGGGCAGGGGCTCAGGAGAGCTGGCTCCATCATCTGCATAGAGGTGATGGGCACATCTGTGGCAGTTGATGAGATCACCAAGACAGAAAGAGTAGAGAGAAGGAAGTGGAGTCCAGGTCAGCCACAGAGCACAAACACAGTTAAGAGTCTAATGGTGTTCTACAAAGGAAAAGAAGGTTCTGTCCAGCACATAGGAAAAGAATCAGGAGGAAGCAATGCCCTGCAAACCCAGTGAGGAGGGAGGGGTGTCCACAGCTCCCAAGACTGCAGAGAGTTCAGAAGGATGGGGATTGAGAAAAGGCCATTGGAGCCATGAATGAGAAGATGATTGGCTCCTTAGGGAGCATGGTTAGGGAGAATGGTGGGGATGGAAGACAGCCTGCAAGGCTGAGAAGGGAGGGGGTGGAGGAAGTGTAGATGGACACCCTGACGCTGACTTGGAGGGACCTGGAGGTTCAGGCCAAGGTTTGCAAGGGTGGGGGACATTGGAACAATGCGGAGAGGGTGAAAGTTAGAACAGGGAGATGTCATCATTTGCAAGGGAAAGAGCCCCCTGTGAGAAGAGAGAAATTCATTTCATCTCTGAGGCCGGTGCAAAGGAGGAGGCGATGGGGTTGGGTCCTGGCTGCTGGGGCATCAATCAATCATGAAGTTAGGGAGAGGAGGGAGACCATGATTAAAAGTCTCCATCTTTTTCTGCAGTAGAATATGAGGGGAGGTCTTCTGCTGGGAGGAGGAGGATGAGGGGACTCCATTTCCTCATCTGTAAAATGGAAATAAGAGCCTTTCCCTCCCAGAGTTGTTGTGAGCATCAAAGGAGCTAGCATGGTAAAGCCGTTTATAAGCCTGCAGTCTTGGTTTTGTGATTTCTCCTAGCAAACATGGAGACGGTCAATACTGGGATGAGGAGAGGGATGAACAGAGAAAAGACAAGAGGGGGTAGTTGGTGACAGAGAGGAGAGTGAGGCCACAGCCCAGGGGGACGGCCTGAGAACCAGGAAGGGGCAGGAAGACTGGAGCTCATGAAGAGGACAGGTGCAGCATGGGCAGAGAAGGAATTTCAAGAGGATGAACTGTCAAGGTGGAACAGGTGTGGGTGCCTTCCAGAGGGCAGGGGTGTGTCCAGCCCTGTGTGGGACCGCCATGGAGGCAAAGGGCAGATGACAGGAGTTGAGAAGACTGGGAAGTCATGTCTGAGGGGCTGTGAGGGCAGGTGTGGGGATGGAGAGGGGTCTGGGAGAAGGAAGGCCAGAGAGGAACACAGACCAGCAGGACAGCTTTGAAAGCTCAAGGTGGAGTTTCTCATATACTTGGAAGGAAAAGCAAAGTGTCTGTAATGCGGATTTGTGGTTTCATTTGAACCCTTTTTTTCTGTTCTGCTCCATATATGGACACACACACACACACACACACCCAGAAGGCTGGGCAGAGGAGCACAGCCATCCAGAGGCTCCAGGCCAAGCCCCATCCTTAACCTTGCTTTCAAGGCCTGGTTTCAGTGCCCTTTTCAGGCACCTTCTGTCTCCCTCTTCCCCTTGCTCTTAATTACTTCTCCATCCCTCCCCTCAAAAACCACAAATAACCCCAGCTGACCACAGAACAGGCTAGGTTTGTAGGCCCAGTTCAAATTGTCCCTTAGGCAGTCAGGTGGATCTAGGTTTGAATCTAGCCTCAGACACTTAATAGCTGTGGGACCCTTGACCTCTCTTAGCCTCAGCTTTCTCATCTGTACAATGGTGATAAGAGAGCATTTACCTCCCAGTTGTGAAGATCAAAGGAGATAGTGTGAGTAAAGCAATTTGTAAACCTTTCAGAGATATATAAAGGCATTGTCACTGTTGTTACCTAAAGTGATTTCTCTCCCCTGTGAGCTATAGAAACAAACACTTTCTCTGTCCTCCTTTATACTCGTCTCCTTTGAATAGATGGGCTCTGACCTCTGCTCCTGGTATGGGTGTGTGAGAAGCCCCTAGCACAGGGCAGGCAGGACCCTGGTCTTACCCACCAAACATGTTCTATTTTCTTCCCTTTCCCCCTATAGGAAATTCAGATGAAGAGGACGGCCATCGAAGCTTTTAATGAAACAATTAAGATCTTTGAGGAGCAGTGCCAGACCCAGGAACGCCAGAGCAAAGACTACATCGAGCGGTTTCGGAGAGAGGGGAATGACAAGGAGATTGAGCGGTGAGTGTCCCCTTGGCTCCACTCAGATGGAGGAGAAGCCCCTGCTGGGGGCACTAGAAGGGTCTGCCGGGAGGCTGCTTCCCTCAGTGAGGAGCCCTTGGTCAGGGAAGGCTCAGGAGAAGGAGGAAGAGCTCGGCAGGTCCAGGTGGGACTGTAGAGGGTGTGGGCAAAGGAGACCAGAGGCTCTCAGATGCCGCAGGAGGTATGTGCACACAGTCATGGAGGGGCTGGGGCCCAGGCACCTGGAGGTGACCCAGGAATGGAGAGAAGGGTATTGACGGACCTCGGGGACGACTCCCAGCTCAGTCAGTGTCAGAGGCCAGATTCCAACCCACAGATCTTTTGAAACCCCATCCAGTTCCCCCCCACCCCCACCCCCCTGCGCACAGCTGGCGCCAAGCCATCAGGGCGGCTGGTGGCTTAGCAGCTTGTGGCCCGCGAGTGTAATGGGGGGGAAGATTTGTCTGAACTGATCCAGAGCACAAGAAGCTTACGCCACCATGGTGACAAAAATGTACATTTTTGCTCCTAAAGACCAGTCAGAAATCTTGGTGGATCCCTGCTCCCTCCTCTCTCTGCTTCCCCTTCACTTCACTCCCTCCCCCCCTCTCCTTCCTCCTCCCTTCCTTTCCCTCCCTCCTCCCTTTCCCCCCCTTCCTTCTTCCCTCCCTCCTCCCTTCCTCCCTCCCTCCCCCTCTCATCCTCCCTGCT
>NW_027185852.1:29379182-29401889 GCF_028583685.1 Petaurus breviceps papuanus
TTCAGCTGCGCAAGATTCGCGACCAGTACCTAGTGTGAGTGGGTGGGCGGGGCCGTGCTGGGCTGGGCGGGCCCTCCCGGCGGGGAGCCAATCCCAGGCCCCCCGGGGGACCTCAGAGTAGTGTGGCTGGAGCTGGAGGAGAAGCTCAGCGGCTTCTGGGGGTCCTGGAGGAAGAAGAACTAGATGCTGGACAGTGGGGAGAGGCGGGGCGGGGACCACTGGGCCAGCAGCCAGGAGTTCTGTGGGAAGGTGAGGGAAGGGGGGCTGCCCGGGGCCTGTGCTTACACAGGCAGGACTGGGGTTGGGCAGTGTGGGCCCAAGGCCTGAACCGGACCGTGGAGCCAGGGCCCATATTTAGTCACCGTCCCTTGTCCCTTCTGCAGATGGCTCAGTCACAAAGGAGTGAGACAGAAACGGCTCAACGGCTGGCTGGGAATCCAGAATGACCACATCGATGAGTGAGTGTCCCTCGGGGGCTACTGGGAGGGGAGGGCCCCAGTCAGCACCCCTGGGCCGGTGGGGGCGCCCTGCCTGCCTGACGGGTCACCTTCTCATGTCTGCTTTCTAGGACCTATTTTATGAATGAGGAAGACGAGAATCTGCCACATTACGATGAGAAAACATGGTTTGTCGGGGATCTCAATCGCCTCCAAGCAGAGGACCTGCTCCACGGGAAGCCTGACGGAGCCTTTTTAATTCGGGAGAGCAGCAAGAAAGGCTGCTACGCCTGCTCTGTGGTGTGAGTCTCAGTGTGTCCCCATCTGAGCTGCAGCCAGAGGGGGCCCCAAGCCTGGGCGCTGGGGCGGGTGGGGGGCGCAGAGGGGGCCCTGAGCCTGGGCACTGGGGCAGGGGAGCCTTTGGGGTCCCTGCTCCAGCCGCTTCCCTCCAGGACCCTGACCTCTCCAGCACTGGCCAGGGGGCAAAGCAGTGCAGAGTCATGATCAGGAATGGGCAGGAGCCTTTGATTCTCATACAGCCCCAGCTGAGCTTTGGCTCTGCATTTCTAGATGTGGGAGAGACAAGAGCAGAGATCATGGGTCCTCACAGACCAATTACATCTTCCAGCCCTTCATTTTGCAAATATGGAAACTGAGGCTCAGAGAAGGAAGTTTGGACTGGTTAGTGTAGATGAGATTGTTCCTACTTCACAAGGAAGAGTCCAGGGCTTGACCCAGTACACAAGTCCTTCTTGCTGTAGTCAGGAAGCCACTCCCTTTGCCATTCTCAGTGCCAGGAACTGGTCCATCTTGGCTGTTCTTCTCCCAGAAGGCAGAGGCCTGAGGCCCGGCTCCCTCCCAGATAGAGGAATGGGTGGAACCATGAATGAGCAGGCTGCTCCCCCCCCCCCCACTCAGCTCCAAGGACAGGCTTAGATTACATTCACTTGCCACACTTGCCCATCTCTGGAGATGGTGGAAGGGGTGGTGCCAAGGAAGAGTCAGGGAAGCCGTCAGAGGCCCAGCCTCCACCACCCGTGTGCTCTGGCCACCCCTGGCCCAGGCTCAGTTCACTTTGGTAGCTGTCCAGGAAACACAGGCCAGAGGTGTCCTTTGCCCCAGGCACTGGGGCCCTGAGCCAGGGCTGATGTGGGGCACCACTGGTCCAAGCTGTCCTCCCCACTCCCCCAGAGCCTCTGGCCTCCTGTCACAGGCTGCCTGGGGGACAACAGGCAGGGAACGTCCAGAGGCTCCATCTGGCCATGGGCGGTCCTGGCCTCCATGGCCACTCACTCACGCTGGCTTCCCAAATCTTCTCCCTGCTGCAGCTTGTCTCCCAGTGGACCTCAGAATTAAAGCCCTTAGTGAGCATGATCAGTGGGTGCAGTGAGCCGAGGCCAGCAGTCAGACCACCCCGGCTCCAGGCCTCTGCTTCCTGGTCACACAGCTTTAGTTAAGGATCTTAGGAGGCTCAGCTTTCTCATCCACAAAATGGAGCTTCCTAGCCCTTCCTTGCCTCTGCCGTTGACCTTTGGAGGGGTCTCTTTTGTGGGGTGCCCCTGCTGCCCTCCCCGCCCTTCACTGCTGCCTCTCTCCTGTCTGGGTTGCAGGGCGGACGGGGACGTGAAGCACTGTGTGATCTACAGCACGGCCCGTGGCTACGGCTTCGCTGAGCCCTACAACTTGTATGGCAGCCTGAAGGAGCTCGTCCTGCACTACCAGCACACGTCCCTGGTCCAGCACAACGACTCACTCAACGTCCGGCTGGCCCACCCGGTCTACGCACAGCTGCCCTCCCACTGCAGATAGACGCCGGCCGCAGAGTGCGGCCAGGGCCGCGGCCGAGGGAGCCGGGGGCTTTTCTACGGTTTTTATCAGCAGGACGACGGAGTGACAGCAACAAGGGCATTCTTTCTACTTAGACTGCTTGTTTTGCACAAGAAGTGATTCTGTGAATGTGAAGCAGAGGGGCCTGGGGGCTGGCCGGCCGGGGGTCAGGGCCACCTCCCGCCAGGACACCAACACCCGCCTGTGTGTGCTCCCAGCTCCAGGCAGGCGGTGGGCTGTTTTTGTGTTAACTCTGACGAGTGCTTTCCCTATGGGGAATAAACTGAGCTCTAGAAACTGGAGGCAGACAGACGCCATTGGGTGGAGAACGAGGGTTTCGTGGGTGTGTGGGTGTGCGTGGGTGTGTGCGCGTGCCCCTGTCTCCTTGTTTTTACTTTGAGCCAGGCAACTTTGTAGAGCCAGGCTCAGTTTGGGGTGGGCTGGGAGCTGACCAGCACAAAGCCTTTGCCCAGAGAGGAGAGAGGGTCCTGTCTTCTCCTTCTACCTTAGAACCCAGGGGGAGACAGGGTTGATGCTGCCACCACTGGTGGGAGCTCTTGGCCAGACACCTGGTTATTCAGCAAACCGCTGCTGCTGCTGCAAGCAGAAGGAATTGGGAGAGTGAGCTGACCAAAGGAAAATGGGGAACCTTTTGTTCCTTTTTCAAACATCAGAAACCCTACGAAGGAATCCTCCAAGCAGGGTGGCTTTCTTTTTTTACCAAGTGTAAAGCAAGCCCCAGCAACAGCAGCACCACAGAGGGGTCCTCCCTCCAGGAAACTTACTCACTAGGACAGAATGGAGCTCTGCTCCCAGAGGCCCTAGGGGCACCAGCCTGGGCAAGTGTTCCTTTCCACACCAAAACTTGAAAGAAAGAAAAGGAAATGGGAAAGTATATGTGGGTATTTGAGACCCCTGGGGTTTGGCACCAAGCTCCTGGACCCTGCCAAGGGCCCAGGGAGCTTCGGGCTTCCCCAGGGACCCCGAGCTCCTCCTGGGGCCTTGGCACATGAAGAATTCCCCATCTGAAATTCCTGTAACTCTTGTATGTCTAAAGACAGTGCAATGTTGTGCTTCCTGGTGGCTGGAAAAGACCAGATACCTGCAGAGTTGCCCACCTGGGCCAACAATGTAGCATCTCCCCAGAACCTCCAAAGTGCCACCTTGGTGGAAGCGGCAACTCCCAGGAAAATCCCGGCCCTTCCAAATGGAGATCCTCAGCCTCGGCACAGACACCACTTAGATCCACACTCCCAGACCAGCTGCTTGGCAGAGTCTCTCTCCTTGGAGGACATGGCTATTGGGAAAGCATAAAGGATCTGTCCCGTTTGCTTATCACCTCCTTTCCCTAGCTCATGGGCCTGGCCAGGTGCTGGAGGGAGCCTTGGCCTTGTCTTTGGTTGGTCCCTGGACCAAAGACTATCTGGAACATTAGGGAATCTTTGTTTCTCCAGGTCAGTCCCACATTGGTACAGAGCACTGCCAGGGAGCCCTATGTGCTTGCCCCTTCCTGTGCCCAGCCTCCTCCCTTCCTCTAATCCCTTCGCCATCCTCCAGTCCCCCAGGTCTTGTTCCTCCTCCCTTGGTGCAGCCAGGCAAGGCACCTCCACACTAGAGAACTGTGCATTCAGCAGGCCCTGAAGTGTTTGCTTCTGAGGAGTTGGGGGGAGGCCTTCATCCCGGGTTCTCAGGTGGCATTGCCCAGCTTTGTTTCACAGCCTTTGAAGGAAGCATTTGGTGAGCTAGAAAGCATTTAGGAGTATGATTTTCAATCTCATTTCTAATTTCTGTGGTTGGGACCACATGCAAAAAAAAACCCCAAAAACAAATAAATTTGGTTTCTCACAGCCCTCTTTTACATAAGATTTCAGCCCACAGGCTGGAGGCAGGGGAGCTCACTCCACTGTGATTCTTGCTGTTTTCCCAGGTCTGGCAATGGAGGGGAACAAAGCCCAGAAGCCACAGACAGCAGTGGTTTGATGTCCCGGACAAGTGAGGGACCTTTAGCCAAAGCTAGTTCATGGCTCCCAGGGTATGGACCTGCAGCGGGCACTGATTGGAGGGGGGGAGATGGGTGCCACCAAAGAATGCTGTTTGGGAGGAACAGGAAGGAGCCTTCAGTCTCCTGTGCTTTTCTCGTGACCTTACCTAGCTCAGCCAAGACCAGAGGCCCATGTTGTGGACAAGGAAGCCTTTAAAAGGTATAGATGGCAGTTTGCAGTGTCAGTGGGACTGAGAGGAGAAAGAGCCAGGAGCCAAGGGAGCACAGCTTAGTGACATTCTAGGCTATGGTGTTAGAACCCTCTCTGGGGGACTCACAGGAGACAATTCCTCCTTCTGGCTACCCACTGAGCTTCTAGGCCCAGGCTCCACGTGCAGCCTCAATCAGCAAGATGGTGAAGGAGCTACCAGAAGACTCCTTGGCACGGGCCCTCATCAGCCTGCCTGCCTGGCATCCTGCATCTGTGCCTTTGGGGAGCAAGTGTGAGATGGGGAAACTGGCCCCAACATAAGCCAAGTCTATGCCCTCAGAAAGCCCCTAAGAAAGAAGAGCCGTGGGCCCGGTGTGGAGTCTTTGAGGATTCTCAGCATCTCCTTGTGCACCGGCTCCTGGCAAACATCTGGAAGGATTCCCCAGCGGCCAGCGTGGAGGAAGATCGGAGGCCCAGCTTTACCAGCAAGTCAGTTGGTGCCCATTGTCTTGTGCCACTGAGGCCACCAGGCAGCCTGAGGGAGGAGAGGACAGGGAGTCAGTGGTTAAGTCCATCTCTGGGACAGTCTTGGGATGAGCAGGGCCAGTGTCTGTCAGTGAGGGGAGCTCAGCCTGACTCTGCTCAACTACAGACAATGCAGCAGCCCCCAAACATGTTCTGTCCCTGGCATGATGGGTGTACTTCAGCAGGAATTGGCCAGAAAGGAAGTCACCTTGACCTTGTTGCTATTCTCGTCTGGGAATAGGGTAGTTTGGGAGCTTGGCTCCTTGCTGCTAACCCTGTGGGGCCAAGGTGTGTTTGGCCTGGTGCTTGGGGCTGCCTGGTGAGGGAGAGGAGAAAGGTCCTTGGGACATCAGTGGGAAGGCCAGCTTGCAGGAAGCTTCTTTTCAAAAAGAGGAATGACCTTGTGGGTGCCTGGTTTGAGTTCTCCAAGCTGCTGAGGATGGCCTGGATGAGGCTGAAGAGATCTCCAGCTTCTCCTGGTGACCATGGCAGGGCCAGCCAATAGTGGCAGTGACCCAAAGGGGGCAACATGCAGATATGCCCAGATCAGTGCCAGCCAAGCAAGGGCAGCAACGACTGGGCTCCAAAGGCCCAGGTGATGAGCCCAGTCAGGGTCAGGGCAGCTATACATCTTGTTCCGCCCCCCTCTGGCCCATGGTGGTTAGCCCAGGACCAGCCCGCTGCTAGACTTAGTCTCTACCACAGCACTGGCTCCTTTCCCCAACCTGTCTCCACAGGTAGGCTATGTACGGATGGAACTGGGCTGCCCTGCCCCAGCCCTCCTGGCCCCCAGGTGGGAGGGGAGGAGGGGGGAGGGGCTTCCTTCCCTTCCTTTTTCCCTCCCTCCCCCTCTCCCTCCCTCCCTCCCTCGATCCCCACTAGAATCGTCGTTTGCCTGGGTGAATTCCAGCATGTGACTCCAGAGCCCTGTCTCCCTGTTGTTACTTGTGTAAAACCTCTTCTGTCTTCTTTGATGTAGTCAAGAGAAATTCATGTAGTTAATGTGAAAAGGAAAAAGCCCAACTGCTTCACAAGGAAACCAGTCAGTCATATGTTAGTGTGCGTGGACAACTCCTGCTGTGCGTACGTAGCTGCTAGACCAGTCGTTACAGTTGTGCTTGTCCCCACGTGTGCGTGTCGCGACGGCCAGGGGAGGTGCCCTTTGGCCTTTGGGCCAATTTGCTCCAGGTTAAAATGCAATAAACAGTTGCAATAGAGCACATTCCCGTGTGACGTGGTATGGTGGGCCCAGAGGTGTAGACAGGGCCCCTCAGAGAGCCCCAAGTAAAAGGGCCGGGCGGAGCACTCCATTCCTCCCCTTTCCTCACCCTTGCCCCACCCCACTGACATGGTGGTCTCTATAGAAAGCCAAGGGCTCTTGATGGGCACTCCTGCCCCACAGTGATGGATCTGGCTGTAGGGCAGCTGTGATTCAGGCTTGCCAAGGAGGATGGGGGGACTTTAGAAGAGGCATCATAGAGCTGCCTCCCCTCCTGTGTCTTCTCCACCCATCAGGCTAGAAAAGTGGCAGGGACAGCCCCTGGGGTCCAGGCTCGGATGAGGGCCTCC
Source organism: Petaurus breviceps papuanus (assembly GCF_028583685.1). Classification (NCBI taxonomy): domain Eukaryota; kingdom Metazoa; phylum Chordata; class Mammalia; order Diprotodontia; family Petauridae; genus Petaurus; species Petaurus breviceps. Next base: position 29,385,733 of record NW_027185852.1, read on the forward strand.
CTCCCCTCTTGAACCTTTCCCCTGGGCTGCTTTGGGGAATAGGCAGGCAAGATCAGAACTCAGGCTTCAGCCTCTCCTAACAACAAGAAGAATCTCTTAGGCTCACACACATGGTCCCTACTCTTGTGTCCTGCTAGATCCTGGGGTGGGTGAAGGGGCCCTTTGAGACTGAATGGTGGGTGCCCCCAGAATGGGGTGGAGATAGTTGCTATTCCACAAACAGAGGCTGAGGTGGAGAAGGATACAATTCTTACCTGTGGAAAATGACAGGGGAGGCCAATGGCAGAGGAGACAAGAACCAAGCCGTCTCTGGGGCAGGTGTGGGGGAGCACTGCATATGGGGGGAGGCACAGGGGTTCACTGGTTCCCAATCACAGTTACTGACCACAAGAGAAAGAAGAGGTTTAGACATGGGTGGGGACAACTATTTGCCACAAATCCTTAAAATAAGACATGGGAGGGGGGAGATAAAACCCTTGACTGGGGAAAACTGCTTGTACAACCCCCACTCCCTTCCCTGAGAGACTGTCAGCTGTCTTTCAGTGATTCTCATGGTGAGGGGCACATGGGGGACACGACAACGGAAAAGGAGGCCAAAGGCAATGGGGGAAGCTGTTAGATAAAGGCTGGATCTCAGGAAAAACTTCCTAATTAGAGCTATCCCAAATTCCTTAGCAAGTAGTGAGCTCTCCCCATCTAAAGGTGCTCAGACTGAGGCTGGATAACCCAGCCTCAGTGTGGTGAAGAAATAAAGGAGATTTCTATTAACATTATGTGTTCAACAGAAAGACCTGACTCCAGAATGTCTGAGCTGGAAGGAACCTTCAGAATATGGCCTGATCTCCCTTATAATTCTAATATTCTGCAACTTATGACTAATATTCTATAGCTGTCCTAGATGGGGAAACAGACCCACAGAGGGGAAGGACTTTGCCCAGGGCCAGGCATCATCCTTCCTCCCCAACAATGAATGATAGGAGAGGCTTGAGTGACCTCAAGTGGAGTCGTGGAGGAACAAAATAAGTCAGTCCCAGACGCTGAGCTTTAGAACACAATTAGCATCCACCAGGCCCAAACAGCTAGGTGGTTCCGTGGATAGCATGCTGGGCTTGGAATCAGGAAAATTCAAGTTCAAATCTGGCTGCAGACACTTACTCGCTGTGTGACCCTGGGCAAGTCACTTAACCCTGTTTGCCTCACTTTCCTCATCTGTATAAATGAGCTGGATTGTGCAATGGCAAACCTTCCCGTATCTTTGCCAAGAAAACGCCAAATGGAGTCAGAGTTGGACACAACTGAAATGACTAAACAATGACAAAAGGCCCAATTAGAGACCCCCTCGAAATCGGGCACCAACAATCAGGCCTATACAAGCCCCGTATCCCCTTCCCACTCCCTTTTGTACACAGCTGCATCATGCCACCTTCAGACTAGGGGTTCTCTGAGGTTATGGGCCACGGTTTGGCACCCTCCCTGTGGCTTCTACCCTGAGCTTTGTCCAAGCAGCTTGCGACCAACAGGTTACATGTTCCCAACTCTAGAGAAGCCCCCTTTTCCCCAACCCCTGTCCCCCCTGTTCCCACCTGGAGCCTTGGTGGTCTGGGAGCTCCAGTGGGCCTACACACCTGTGAGAAGCCACCATACATCTACATGCATACACAAGGCATACACAGCTCATGTGTCTACCCACACAATCTCTCATCTGGTCCCAGTATCGAGCCCACAAGATACCAAGCTGAGAGGGAGAGAACACAGCTGGGGTGAAACGACTAGATAATGTTGCTCAGTGGGTCAGAGCACTTCTCTGAACTCAAGAGATAAAACTCAATCAGAATCAATGGCTCACCCCTGGCTCAAAAAAGCTGATTTTTAGAAGCACAAGATGGGGAGGGTACACGTGTCCTGACAACAGTTCACCTGAAAAATGTATGAGGAGTTTAAGTCAAATCAAGTCAAAAAATATCAAGTGCCTACTATATGCTAAGTGGTGGGAATACAGCAAGACAATCTCTGCCTTCAAGGAACTCACAATCTAATGGGGGAGACAACATGCAAACAACTGTGTACAATCAAGCTATAGACTATATAGATTGGAGATAATCAATGGAGGGAAAGCATTGGAATTAAGGGACATTGAGAAAGGCTTCCTGTGGAAGGGAGTTTATCTGGGACTTGAAGGAAGCCAAAAGATAGAGATGAGAGAGAGCATTCCAGGCATAAGGGACAACCAAAGAAAATATCTAAAGTCAGGAGTGGAAGTAAAGAAGCCAGTGTCACTGCGAGGAATGAAGTGTAAGAAGATTGGAAAGGTAGGAGAGGGCTGGTTTGTTTCAGGAATTTAAATGCCCAACAGAAGATTGTGTATTTGATCCTAGGAGTAATAGGAAGCCTCTGGAGTTTACTGAGGAGGTGGGTGGCATGGTCAGATCTATTCCTGAGGCAGCTAAATTGAGGACAGATTAGAATAAAGAGAGACTTGAGGCAGAGATACCAATGAGAGGATTGTTGCAACAGTCTAGGCATGAGGTGATGAGGTCCTGTACTTGGGGGGGGGGTGGCAGCAATGTCAGAGGAGAGAAGGGAGTGGGGTACTGGAAAGATGCTACAGAGGTGAAATAAAGGAGAGATGCTGGTGAAGTCAACAAGAGATGCTACAGAGGTGAAATGGACAAGAGATAGTTACAGAATCAGTAAGAGATGCTGGAGAGGTGAAATCAACAAGAGATGCTCCAGATGTGAAGTCGACAAGAGATGCTCCAGAGGTGAAATGGACAAGAGATCCTGCAGAGGTGGAATCCAAAGGCCTTGGCAACAGCCTGGATATAGAGCTGAGAGAAGGAGCCCAGTGGACTGAGAGGATGGTGCCCTTAACAATAAGGAAAATTAGGAAGAGGGGAAGGTTGGAGGGTAAGATGCTCCACATGCATCAACCGTGTGATAACAGCAGCTTTGAAAGCTATTGCAATCTTGGGCTGCTTAGGAGTCAATCAATCCATCCATCCATCAATATGTACTTATTAAGTGCCCCCAGAGTCTGACCTAACCAGTGGGTATATGCAAAGACAGAAGTAAAATGTTACTTGTTCCCAGGGAGCTTACATTCCATTAGGGAAAACAGTTTGCCCATAAAATAACTAAAAAGTAATTTGGAGGGGGTTGGAGGTCAGGGGGAGGTATTAGTGGCTGGAACATATCAGGAAAAAACCTCCTGCAGGAGTGGCAGTTGAGCTGAGCTTTGGAGGAAAGGGATTCTACAAGACAGAGGTGAGGAGGGAGTGCATTCCAGGTATGAAGGATGGCCTGTGCACAGAGACAGGTGACAGAGCCCATCCTGCCTTGGAACCCAAGGACCCACAAAGATTCAAATACAAGGTAAGTCCATGCACCTGAAAGTTCTGAAGATGGGAAATCCATGCCTATTTGAAGCCAGATGGTGTGGTTGATAGAGCACTGACCTGGAGTCAGGATGACTTGAGTTCAAATGCAGCCTTAGACACTTCCTAACTGTGACTTTCTAATCTTCAGCCTCTCCCTATCTACTGACTGGCTTCACTCCTTGAGAAAGGTGTCTCTACTTTCTCTCCTCTCACACTCTTCTAAACCCACTATAGTCCAGCTTCCAAACCTCATCATTAAGCTGAATTAATTGTCTACAAAATTGCTAATGGATCTCTGAGTTGCCAAATGCAGTGGCTTTTTCTCAGCCCTCATCATTCTTGACCTCACTACAGCCTCTGATGCTTTTGACCATCCTCTCCTCCTGGACACTGTCTTCTCTTACGGCTTTTGGGACACCCCCTGTCCTGATTCTCTTCCTACCTATCTGACTGCTCCTCTTCAGTCTCTTTTGCCGATGTTCATCCATGTCATGCCCAGGAACTGTAGGTGAGCCACAGGGCTCTGTCCTGGGCCCTCTCCTCTTCTTCTTCTATACTGTCTTATCAGCTTCCCTGGATTCAATCATCACCTCTATTCAGATGCTCTCCAGATCTGTATGTCTCTCCTTGAGCTCCAATATTGAATCACAAATTTCCTTCTGCCCCTCTGAAACTGGATGTTGCACAGGCATCTTCAACTCACTGGGGCCCAAACTGAACCTCTTCTCCAAACCCTGTCCTCATCCTTTCCACCTTTCCCGTCACTCTCACTGCTGAGGGCACCACAATCCTTCCCCGCCCTCAGGCTCACCACCTCACTGTCATTTTCAGACCCTCACACTTGCTCAGCCCATATAACCTATCAAAGTCTCTAAATCTCGTCCTTTCTCCCTCAACAGAATCTCTCCCACACATCTCCTTCTTGTTCATCACATTGCCAGGACTTTGTCACCTCAACCCCGGATCACTGCAACAGTCCCCTAACTAGGTTCTCTGCCTGAAGCCTCTCCTTTCTAACCCATTCTGCACTCACCCGCCGAAGTGACCTTCTTAAAGCACATGTCTGATCACGTTCCCCCCTCACTCCCAACTTAGTGAATCCCAGTGGCTCCCTATTTCCGCTAGGATTAAATATAAAATAATCTGTTTGGTATTTTAAAGGCCTTCATGACCTGGCCCTCTCCTACCTTTCATGTCTTCTTACACACACACACATGCACACACATTCTCTCTGAGATCTAAGCACACTGGCCTGACTGCAGTGCTCTGCATTTCTCTGATTGCTCCCCATGCATCCCCCTCCTCATCTCTGCCTCCTGGCTTCCCCAGATTCCTTGAAGTCCCAGCTAAAATCTCCCCTTTTACAGGAGGACTTTCCCAATCTTACTTAATTCTGGTGCCTTCCTTCTATTAATTATCTCCAGTTTATCCTGTCTAAATCTTGTCTGTAGACAATCATGCATGGTGTCTCCCCCATTAGACTGTGAGCTCCTTGAGGGCAGAGACTTTTACCTTTCTTTGAATCCTCATGGATTTAGCCCAGGCCTAGTAGGGGCTTCATATTTATTGACTGACTGATTCTTCCTCTGTCTGTCTGTCTGCCATGCACACACTGAGAGATGAGGCTGGGGGAGCTTGGATCTCCTGATTCTGTCTGTGTCTGACTCTGTCTGTCTGTCTGTCTCTCTCTCACACTCACACATGCACACACACACACAAGACCGGCTGAGGCTGGGGAGGGCCTGGATCCCCTGACACTCTCTCTGTCTCACATGCACATTTGAGGCTGAGGTTGGGAGGCCTGGGACCCCCTCACATTGCATCTCTGGCTTTAGGGTTGATTCTCTCAACTACACTGGGATGGAGGGACTGTGGTAGTGGATGACGTCAGCCCCTCCAGGCTATTTCTGGCTCCTGGGCGGTTAATTCCTGCTTCTCTCTTGGCCTCTTTTCCTGAAACCATGTCTAATCCTGGCAGACTGCCTGGGGTGGCAGGAAGGGTGGGGGAAAGGCCCTAAGGACTATAAGAAACACCTGCCCCTCTCCTAGACATCCTCAGGTCCTGGGTTTAGGGGTGGGGGAGAGGGGGCAGTCACTTATCTCTGGACTGTAGCCACAAGTTCTTCCTCCTCTGGGGTGGGGAGAGGGGGGAGGTGTCATTACCACTGAGAGAGCTCTGTCCCTGTGAGACTCCCTGTAAGGCTATCACCCCAACCCTGCCATTCAAGGCCCTCTGGAGCCTGGCTCCAACCTCCTCACCTGGTCTAGAGTAATGTTTGCTGACTGACTGATTTTATCTCCTTGTTGGACATCTCAAGCTGGATGTCCCATAGACATCTCTTTCCCCCCCAAACCCTGCCCCCTTCCAAACGTCCACCATCTGCCCAGACATCCAGGCTCCCAGCTTTGGGACACCTGAACTTGTTCTGCTCACTCACACTCCCACCTCATCACACATCTGTTGCCAAACCTTTTTCCTTTCTGCCTTCATGAGATCCATCTTTCATGTCCTTTTCTCTCCACTCACACGGCCAGCATTCAGGCCCTTGTCCCGAGATTGTTGCAATGATTGCCTTCTGTCTGGTCTCCCCAACTCCAGGTTCTTCTCACTGGGATCCATTGTCTATCAATGCCCTGCTCAAGATTCAGGGGTTCCCCAGTACCACTAATATACAAACTCCTGGAATTTCAAACTTTAAAATCGGACTCCAATGTGTCTTTGCAGACATTTCCCATTATCCCCTCATGGACTCCATGTTCCAGTCAAACTGACCTACATATTCTCTGTACAGGACATTCCATCCCCCAGGCTGGACCTCATGCCTAGAAGGCTTTTCCTCCTCTGGATTCCTCTTGGAATCCAGAAAGCTTTTCAATATTCAGCTCCCACACAATTTCCTACCATGGTGGTCAATGTTCTTCCCATCCCACCCAAATTCATTTATATGTGATGGCGGTGTTGGGGCAGTTAGGTGGCACATTGGGCAGAGCCCCAGGTCTAAAGTCAGGAAGACACTAGTTCAAATTCAGCCTCAGATGCTTACTAATAGTACAACCCTGGGCAAATCACTTAACCTGTTTGCCTCAGTTTCCTCATCTGTAAAAATGAGCTGGAGAAGGAAATGGCAAATCATTTTAGTGTCTTTGCAAAGACAATCACAATTGGGGCCAAGAAGAGTCAATGAAAATGACTGAACAAATGTGGTCTGGCCAATGAGGGCATGGTCCTAGGAGTATGTGGGTGTTTGGTGAGCTCACTCCTAAAAGGACATGGTGATGTGTAATGAAGGAGTCTGGCTCTCCCTTTCTGAGTCTGTGCAGAGATTCAGTAACTGCTGACCACTTGCTACATGGAGCAAGCCTTGAACCCACCAAGCTGGGACTGAGAGTGCATTCAAAAGGCACTAATTGGCCAAAACAAGCTCTTTTTTTCTGATTGTGCCCAAGTGAGGAGGAGGAAATGGCATAAGCCTCCAAGTGGGCAGAGATTGGGCTGATGAGAAGAAACACGTGGGATGCAGCTCAGAAAAGAATGGCCCTAGGAGCCCAGACACCACAGCCACAAAGGAGCCGCCATGCTGCATGAGGAGTGAATCATCACTTTAAGTTGGAGCTCACTCTCCCCAGGGCCTGGGATGGTAGTGGAGGGAGAATGCCCTTACTTGAGGGCTACTAGTACTTCTGTTCTTGATGATATCGGCTCAACAAATATCTCTTTGCAAGAGCTAATTGATGTGAACTGGCTAAATTGATTCTGGGATGCTAATCACCGGGGCTGGTCAATAATAAAGAGAAGACATTAACTGGCCTTGGTGATGGACCTTGGAAGGAACACACTAGAATGAGAAATGGAGCCGATAGCATTAGAAAAAACACACAACATAACCTTCAGACTTGCCCCAGAGCCCAGAAGGGAGATGAAGCCGGGGGTGGGAGTTGGGATAAGGCCTCCCAGTGTTTATAAAGACTGGTCTTTATATTTGTTATATTCCTCCCCCCACCCTCAGCTGACTGGAAGGTAGGGAATGAGGTAGATGGAGTCAGGAAGACTGAAGTTCAAATCTGCCTTCAGACACTTAGTAGTAGCACTGTGACTCTGGCCAAGTCACTTCATGTATCATAAAGTTTTTCCTGACATCAGGCCTAAATTGGCTTCTCCCCATTATTGTTGGTTCTTCCTTCCAGAATCAAACAGAATAAGTCTAATCCAACCCTTCACATGCTTGTGGACAACTGTCTAGTCCTCTTTGGGCTTCTCTTCTCCAGGGCAACCATCCCCAGTTCCTTCAGATGATCCAAATATGCCATGAATATAAGCCCCTTCATTATGCTGATCATCTCCTCCCAATGGCCATCCCTTTACCAATGTCTTTCCTAAATTGCGGTGTCTGGAAGCAAACACAATATTCCTGATAATGGCAGAGAACAGCGGGAACCATCCCTATTCCTGGAAGTGCTACCTCTCTTAAAGGATTCCCATACCCCATGAGCTTTTTAGGTACCTTGTTGACTCATAGTGAGGTGGTAGTCCACTAAGACCTTTTCCCAATCTTTTTCAGAACATCTTCTGTCTACCCATGCTTTCCCCATGCTATAGTTTTTCAGAACTATTCAGAACTATATTCTTTTTCAGAACACCTTCTGTCTATCCATGTTCCCCCCATTTTATACTAGTGGGGATTTGGGGGCTAATACAAGACTTTACATTCAGGCCTACTGAATTTCAATTAATAAGACCAAGCCTAATTCTCTAGATTGCTAAGACCCTTTTAGATCTTGTCACTGCCATATATTATGTTAGCTATCTCTCCTAGCTTGGTGTCCTACATAAATTTGATGAGCACAATGTCTATGTCTTTATACAAGTCATGAAAATGTTGTTCATTCTTCCTTCTCAAAGAGGACCAATGACGTCATGACAGTGATGTCTTGACTTGCAAGTGAATTGGGTTTAAGTGAGGCTGGGCTGTGCAAAGTCATTAGCCTCACTCTGTCCTCCAGAGTCACCAGAGTCCAGTGGTAAGACAAAAGTCATATTTCTTTCATGAAAATGTTAAATATCACAGGGTCAAGCACAACTCCCTGGGGCACCCCACTAAAAACCTCCTGCCATGTTGACACTGAACCATTGACAATTACTTTCTTGGGTCTAGTCATGCAAATAGTTCTGAATCTATTGGATTATATTATCATCTAATCCATAGTTCTCCATCTTTTCCCACAAGAACAGCATGAGAACTTTGCTAAAATCCAGGTAAATTGTAGCCACAACATCCCCGTCATCTCCCAGTATATATATTGATCTTATCAAAAAAGGGAATGAGCTGAGCCTGACCTGATCTGTCCTTGAGGAAGCCAGGCTGGCCTTTTGTGATTGCTGCTTCCCTTTCTAGATTTTCACCAACCATCTCTTTAATGTCCTGCTGTAGAATTTCCCACTGGAATCCAAGTCAAGCTCACTGGCATGGAGTTATAGACTCTGTCCTCTTCCTTTTTTTTTTTTTAATCGGGACATTTACATCTCTTTAGTCACAAGATACCTCTTTCCTACTTTCCACAATCCCTCACTTTATCATTGACAGAGGCTCAGCCATCACCTCTTCCAGGTTTTCCAGGACCTCCTGATGTCATTCCTCTGGGCCAGGAGACTTTGCATTCATTTATCCAAGGCAGCTAGGAACTGCCTTATTATCTCCTTTCTTTCTTTCTTCTTCTTTTTTTTTTTTTTTGCTTTTTGGGGAGCAATCAGGGTTAAGTGACTTGCCCAAGGTCACATGGCTAGTTTTTGTGTTAAGTGTCTGAGGTCGGATTTGAACTCAGGTCCTCCTGACTCCAGGGCCAGTGTTCTATTCACTGCGCCACCTAGCTGCCCCTATTTTCTCCTTTCTTATCTTAATTATCAACTCCTTCTTAGCCATTTTTAGCATCACTTCCAGTGCAGAGTTCATTCTTCTTGGCCAAGAAATCAGAAACAAGTAAGACTTGAGCAGCTCTGTCTTCTTTCTGCTGACAGTCATTCATCATCTCATCCACCTCGAGCAAAGTTCTGATCCCTTGTCAGGTCTCCTTTTCCTCCTCCTTTGCTACTCTTAGCTTCCCCTGGCCAACCTCAGCTCATTTGGAACATGAGCATTCCTCACACGATTTTTACGTGGTTATTCCAGGTTTCTATAACCATGAGGTTCTAGACTAAGAAATGAGAGACCTGAAGCTTGTAGATCACAGAAGACTCTCATGGCTCTGTCTCACAAAGTCTTTCTTCACAAGAATGTCAGAAAGCCCTGGACACCGTGAATGCCTCCATGGATGTTACTCCCATCTTCACCTCAACAATCCAGTCAAACTGATCATTCCATCTCTTCTCTCCACACCTTTGTGCTGGCTCTCACCCATACCTTGCATGCACTTTCTCCTCACCTCTGCCTCACTGAATTCATTTCTTTTTTTCAAGTTGCAGCTTAAGAACCACTTTCTATGTGAAGCCTTTCAGCAGATGCTAGTGTCCTTCCTAACTTGAAATAACAACAGCTAGCCTGTCTTTAACACTTGAAAAGTTTACAAAGCACTTTACAAATATCTCATTTGATCCTCATGATAATTCTGGGAGGTAGGTGCTATACTATTATCCCCATTTTACAGATGAGGAAATTGAGGTGGGCAGAGGTTAAGTGACTTGCCTAGGGACACATAGCTTGTAAGTGTCTGAGTCAGGTCTTCCTAACTCCAAGTCTAGCACTTTATCCATCTTGTATCTAGTTCTTATTTATTCGCTTTATATTTATTCTGCACATCCTTATATACGCATTTGCTAAATTTCCGATTAATGTTAACCCCTGAGGGAAGTGGGTAGCCAAAATGACTGAAGTAGGAAAAACTATAGCTGAGTTCCCTTCCCTCTCAAACTTCTCTAAACTGATCTAGAAAACCCACTAGATGGAATACTGATGAGGAAATCCAAGGGAAAACCACAAGACATTTTTCCAGCCCAGGTCAGCATAGGGAGACAAGACAGAGAAGTCTATGGACACAGGATCTGGTCAGGAGCCAGTGCATGGAGAGTTTGTGCAATAGGAGAAGAGATTCCAGACCCATACTGTAGCACATGGACCTTGTGCAGGTGCCAATGGCAGCTTTGTTGTTCATTGCCCAATTCTCAGTCACAGATCCAGGGTGGACAGAGTTAGGGACCTGTACCTGGGGTAGAGGGGACAGTCCAAGATGATGAGCCACAGTGGACCCTGCTCTGTGTACCAAGAGAGGAGCAAGTTCACAAACAAGCAGCAGCAGCTGTGTGACTTGGACCCCATGGACTGAGAGGAGTCTCAGTTCCAACTTCTAACTCAGTCTGAAGCCTGAATAGGAATAACCAGGGGCAGAAATCCCAGAACAAAGGGGAACTAGTCCAGCCACAGTCTATTGTTGCTCAGATTCAAACCCATGTAAGGAACTTATATATCTCAAACGGGCAGGGGGAGGGGAGGGCAGAGATTAGGTTTTGCCCTGGATTAAAACTGTGGGAACCCTGAAAGTTTGTAGGTCTTCAGACTGAACTTTCCCTGAGATCCTGGACTAACACAATACTTGGTACTCCAAGAATGCATCAATTAAAGCCTTCCCTCCAAAAGTTCATAAAGCCCAGCCCTAACCCCAAGTCTGAAGTCAGGAAGTAGGCTGGAAGAATGAACAAACAAACAAAATAATACCATCATGAAGGATATTATGACAGGAATGCCGATGACACAAACCCAGGAGAAGAGAGTGATTCTAAAACAGTTACAAACAAAGTCTCAAAGAAAAACATAGCTTGGGCATAAATTCAACTAGAATTCCTAGAAGAGGAAGAGTTTTTTTTAAAAGGAGTTTTTTAAAAGTTTCCTTTTTTTAATAAATGAAATGAAAGCTCTAGAGGAAAAAATAGAAAAGGAATGAGTTATTAAAAATGAATTAGAAAAAAAGAAAAGGAATGAGTTATGGAAGAAAAAACTGAAAAGCTAATTAACCATTTGGTATAAAAAGTTCAAAATCCTTGCTCAAACAACAAATTCCCCAACATAATATTCTTATTGGACCACAAATGGACCAGAGAGACCAATGACTCCATGAAGTGAGAAATATCAAAAATATATTTTAAAAGCCTGAAAAACTAGAAAATTTAAGATATCTCATAGCAAAAACAACTGATCTGAAAAGCAGATGGGGGGGGGGAATTGAAAAATGAAAGTCATGACCAGGAGGGCCTAAACACCATAATTCAGGAAATCCTAAAAGAAAATACCAAAATCTCTTAGAACCAAAGGGAAAAATAGAAATAGAAACCACTAGTCACCTCCTGAAAGAAATCTCTAAAATGAAAATTCCCAGAAACATTATAGACAAAATCCAGAACTTACGGGTCAAAGAAAAATTACTGCAAACAGCCAGAAAGAAAGAATTCAATGACCAAGAGGCCACAGTCATGACCATACATGATATAGCAGCCATCACTATAAAGGAGTAGAGAGCTTGGTATTCCATATTCCAGAAGGCAAAACATATAAGCTTACTACCAAAAATAACTTACGTAGCAAAACTGAGTATTGTCTTATGGGTGGAGGGTAGGGATGGGAATAAACCTTTAATAAAATAGAGGACTTTTTTTTTCCTTTTTGGAGGGCAATTGGGGTTAAGTAACTTGCCCAAGGTTACACTGCTAGTTTTTTTGTGTGGGTGTTGTGTCTGAGGCCAGAACCGAACTTGGGCCCTCCTTACTCCGGGGCGGCACTTTACTCACTGCGCCACCTACCCACCCCAAAATAGAGGACTTTCAAGTGTTCCTGATGAAAAGGCCAGAGCTGTCTAGAAATTTTGAGGTTCAAGCACAGGAATTAAGAAAAACATTAAAAAGTAAACATGAACAATCATGAGGGACTAAACAGTGATAAACTTCTTAATTCAAATATGGCTAAACAAGTTGTAGTATATGATTGTGATATAAGAAACTCTGATATAAGAAATGATGAGCTCAATGATCTTAGAAAGACATGGATAGACTTGCATGAAATAATGAAGAGTGAAATGAGCAGAACCAAGAGAATGTTGTATACATTGACAGAAATATTGTTTTAAGAACAACTTTGAGCAAATAAATCATTTTGACTTTATAAATACCCAAATTAACTACAAAGGACATATGAAGAAAGATGCTATCTGCATCCAGAGAAAGAATTAATAAATAGAAGTATGTATAGAATGATGTTACACGCACACACACACACACACACACACACACACACCTATATTTGTGTCCAATGGTAGCTATCACTAGGGTGAGGGAAAAGCAAAGGAAAAAAAAAAGAAATTATATTTAAAACGAATAGCAAGTTGTATATAATAGATTTGTCGTTTCATGGTGCAATCATCTTTTTCCTAATTATACTATGTTATGGAAATGCTTGTCATGTTCCATAAATTAAAAATAAAATAAATGTAAAATCTTTAAATTCAAATATGGGAAGAAGATACATGATTGTGGTCTGTAGCAGCAAGCACCCCAAGCGTCCTCAGGGTTTGCAGCTACCACAGGTTCTTGGATCTGCTTTGTTAAAGGAAAGCAACTCAAAATGGGTTAACAAGCTTACTTTAATCAGTCAGACATATATCGTTTACCTTGTGCAGGAGAAAAGGTCAGCACCCTGAACCTCAAAGTATACAGGCATAATTATCAAGACAGAAACATCAAGTAGACAGATTTCTAAACTGTCCAACCATTACATCCATACCCAGTCAACATCTGGGTTTCCACATTCTGGGTTTTTCAAAGCCGGGGGACTCTCAACAACGGCTTCCCAGAATTCAGATCAAATCACAGAACACTTCTCAAAGTGAGTCCCAAAACAAAGCTACACATCAGGGCTTATATAGCCTTCTCCTGGCTCAGAGAATGTAACAACCTTATTGACCCACTGGCCAATCAAGAAGTATCTACTGAAAAACAAGCCTCCCTCCCCAGGCTTCTGGTGCACTTTAGCCTAGGGGCAGGGAAGATCTTTAAAATTTACATTCGCATTACATGGTCATAGAGGGAGTCTAATTAGACTGATGGTCTAGGAGTAATTCTGTTTCTGTTATGTTTGGATGAACTTAAAAGAAGAATGGAAAGGGAGAAAAAGAGGAATACACTGAGAAGGGAAGAGAAAAGGAATGCTAGGGAAAAGCATCTTATGTGATGAAGGTCTGCAAGTAGGAGAAGGGGTAGGGGAGCAGCTGATACAATTCTCACTCTAGCTGACTTATTCAAAAAAAGGAAGAATGCACACACAGAGTTGTGTACAGAAATACATTTTACTTCACAGGAAAATGGGAGAAAAAGAAGCTAAGGGAGAAAGGATAATTTAGAGGAAGAGTAGCATAAGGAAGGGATTAATCCGAAACAAAACAAACTCTTTCCAGCAGCTCTATTTGTGGTGACAAAGAATTGGAAATTGGGGGGATGGATGTCCAACAAGTGCAGAATGGCAGAACAAGTTGTGGTGTATGAATGTGTTGGTGCGCTATCATGCTGAGAGAAATCATGAAGAAGCAGATGGTTTCAGAGAAACCTGAGAAGTCTTATATGAACTGATGCAAAACGAAGCAAGCAGGACCAGAATAATTTATGTGATACCAAAACCAAAGGCAAAGACGTCGAAACGCTTATCATTGCAATGACCAACTGTGACTCCAGAGGGCTAATGGACTAAATATGATATGCACGTCCTGAGAGAAAGGCGAAGGATTCAGAATGCTGAAATACATACATATATAGACATACACAATATAGATTACATACGCACAAAATGTACACACACCTTGTGTGTATGCACACGTGTGTGCCCCATGTACACACTGTATGTGCACACGTGTACACTTATACATATATGTGAGTGCACACGTTGTGCATAATATACAGCATGCATAACGTATATTATATAATGTGTATCGATTACAGGTCTGCGGAGGGCGGCTTGCCCTACCCAGGGAGAAGGGGAAGCACACTTGGTGAGGGGAGGGAAGGAAATAGGAAAATATGACCCTGTTGCCCTTAGACACTCTCCACCTGGCAGGGAAAAACGGTTCATGGCGAACACCCCGCACCTCCTGGCCTCTGTCAATCACCAGATTGACAGGCAGACCTGCCGCAGCAGAGGCACCCGGAGGAGGGTCAGGGCGCGGGAGGGACACCTTTTCCCCCGACTATGTGTCCAGGAGTAGGCAGGCCGGGAGAAGACCGAGAGGAGAGCCGCGGGGGCCTGTCAGCGGCGGCCAAGGAGGGAGATAAGGCGGGCGCAGTCCTCGCGTCCCCGGATCCCCGGATCCCCGCCCGTGCGCCCCGGCCCGCCTGGACGTGCGCACCCGCGTCCTCGGGAGCGCTTGGCAGTTCGTCTGGATGGAGAGAACAGACCTTGTCCGGGAAAGCAGGGTTTGGAAATCTGCAGCCACCTGCCCCGCGACGGGAGGGAGAGTCGGCCGGCCGCGGAGCAGCCTGAAGACTGCCATAGCTGATCCCTTCACTAGGGAGCCTCCCTGGGATTCCCCGGCTGGGGCCTGAGCAGCCCCAGGCAGATTTTCCAGAACCTTTTGGATCTGTGAATGCGATTGATAACGTGAACTCAAGCCCTAACTCTTCCCGATGGTCTGGCCATAAACTTTAACCAAGAAGGGGTTGTATATAGCTGTTAATAGCAAAAGGAGCGTCATTACACCAGGCAGAATTGAGGACTGTCATCCAGACCCCTCAGAATTCTACCCATAATTAGGAAGAGGTAGCTCGGGTTTTCTAGGTGGCCCAGTGAGTAGAGCAACGGTCCTGGAATCAGGAGAACCCGAGTTTCAAAAAAGTCATTCTCAGACACTGGACTGTCTACTGTTACTAGCTGTGTGACCTTGGGCATGTCACTTAACCCTGTTTGCCTCAGTTTCCTCAGCTGTAAAATGAGCTGGAGAAGGAAATGGCAAACCCCTCCAGTATCACTGCCAAGAAGACCCCAAATGGGGTCATGAAGAGTCAGACACTACCGAACAGCAGACATATATAATGTATATATACACCTTATTTATATATGTGATCATGAGTGTGTGTATATGTGTATATAGGTTTCTTTGGGCCATGGCCAACATGGAAACGTGTTTTGTTTGACAATACATGTTTGTAAACAAGGGTTTTGTTTTTCCTTTGTTCTCAGTGGGGTGGGGGAAAAGTAAACTTTTGCTAGTTTAAAAACATTTAATTTTTTAATTTAATGTAAGCTCTAAGTAGAGAACGTTTCATTCACCACACTTATTTTCCCAATGCCTGGCACAGAGTAGGCACTTGCTAGTCCTAGCTGACTGACAGGGCCATCCTGTGAGAAGGACTCACCCTCAAAGGAGCACCTCCCTACCCCCTCCCACCATGTGTCTATTTACAAATATCACCTCATCTCCCCAAGCACTGCAAAATATTTCAATAACGACCTACTGTATTCAATTAAGAAGCATTTATTAAACACCTACTATGGGCCAAGCACCCTACTAGGCCTTGGTGACATAAAATTAAAAAGAACGTCCCTGGCCTCAAGAAGCTTACATTCTACTGAGGTGGAGGAGGGAGGGGGGACAATATGGGGATACAAGTGAATAAATACACAGTATTACCAGGCCCTATCATTTTGAGAGTGAGTGCCTGATAATAATGGGGGGAAAGCAGGATGGGTCTCATGTAGGAGACACCTGAGAAGGGGAGGAAGGAAGGAAGGAAGGAAGGAAGGAAGGAAGGAAGGAAGG